>NC_088238.1:491946-631402 GCF_036934945.1 Oncorhynchus masou masou | reverse complement strand
TCATACCTCTACCAGCATGCCATGGGTCAGTCTTGCCAGGTGTAATCTCTGTTTGTAATTCATACCTCTACCAGCATGCAGTCTTGCCAGGTGTCTGTTTGTAATTCATGTCTACCAGCATGCTAATGGATCAGTCAGGTATAATGTCCTCTACCAGTCTGTAATTCATACCTCTACCAGCATGCCATGGGTCAGTCTTGTCAGGTATAATGTCTGTAATTCATACCTCTACCAGCATGCCATGGGTCAGTCTTGCCAGGTATAATGTCTGTAATTCATGCATCTGGGTAATTAATGTCTGTATACCTCTACCAGCATGCATGCAGTCATGGGTCAATTCATACCTCTACCAGTCCATGGGTTGTCAGGTATAATGTCTGTAATTCATACCTCTACCAGCATGCTAATGGGTCAGTCAGGTATAATGTCTGTAATTCATACCTCTACCAGCATGCCATGGGTCAGTCTTGTCAGGTATAATGTCTGTAATTCATACCTCTACCAGCATGCCATGGGTCAGTCTTGTCAGGTATAATGTAGGAGGAGAAACAGGACTCCCTTGTTCTCTCTTCCTCCCTTTTCTTTCTCTGTCTGCTTTTTCAATCTGTCTCTCTGCCCAAACACTCCCTCTGTCTGTTTCTCCACCCCCCCATCTCTCCTTCTCTCTCTCCTACCCTGCCTCCCTCTCATCACCTATTCTGTACACATAGTGCTCCGTTTGCTGGGACTGCCCTAGGCGTTGCTTCTCCTGAATGATTGATTATCTTTCAAGGCTGCTCCTGTTCTCTCTGCACTCCTGTCCCAATCTCCCTCCCTCCATCCCTCCCTCCCACTCCTTTCCTCCCTCCCTCCCTACCTCCCTCCCTCCCACTCCTTTCCTCCCTCCCTCCCTCCCTCCCTCACTCTCTTGCTCCTTTCCCTCCTTTCCCTACCTCCCTCCCTCCCTCCCTCCCTCTTGCTCCTTTCCCTCCCTCCCTCCACCCTCCCTCTCTCCCTCTCCCTCCCTCCCTCCCTTGCTCCTTTCCCTCCTTTCCCTACCTCCCTCCCTCCCCCTCCCTCCCTCCCTCCCTACCTCCCTCCCTCTCTTCTCCTTTCGCTCCTCTCCCTCCTCCTATCTCCTCCCTTCCCTCCCTCCCTCCCTCCCTCCCTCCTCCCTCCCTCCTCCCTCCCTCCTCTCCCCTCCCCCCTCCCCCCCCCTCCCCCTCCCTCCCTCCCTCCCCCTCCCTCTCCTCCTCCCTCCCCCCTCCTCCCTCCCTCCCTCTCCCTCCCTCCCTCCCCCTCTCCCTCCCTCCCCCTCCCCCCACCCTCCCCCTCCCTCTCTCCCTCCCTCTCCCTCCCTCCCGCTGATAAAAGAACAGAGAACTTCACCGCTGGGAACAGAGACTCAGTTTGCTGTTCTGCTAAAGAGAGGAGGGATGAAGATTTCAATACATCATCCCAAAAAAAACTTTGACCTTGACTTCATCCTTGAAAGTTCTTGTGAAGTGGTGGGTGTTGGGTGTCGAGACGTTGCCTTTTTAACCTTGTGTTTAGTTAAGTTGATTTCGTTTAACTTCGTTCTTAAATAATTAGTTGCAAAGTCAACATATGTGAGTTGAATAAAATAACCATAAACTGCAATGCGTTTCCACGCGGTCTGTGTAGCGATACGAGACAAGATGTTCCATTTAAACAGGCTGATCTGGAGGTAACAGGGCCACGTTAATTAGCACAGCTTCATGTTGAGACTGATAGCTAATTACCATTAACGCGTCACTCTGCATTCCTGATTTAATCATTAGCCATCGGCTCATTAAAGAAGACATCAGATGGTATACATGGGTCCCAAATGGCACCCTATTCCCGATATAGTACACTACTTTAGATAGAACCCTATTCCCTATATAGTACACTACTTTAGACCAGAGCCCTATTCCCTATATAATGCACTACTTTAGATAGAACCCTATTCCCTATATAGTACACTACTTTAGATAGAACCCTATTCCCTATATAGTACACTACTTTAGATAGAACCCTATTCCCTATATAGTACACTACTATAGACCAGAACCCTATTCCCTATATAGTACACTACTTTAGATAGAACCATATTCCCTATATAGTACACTACTTTAGACCAGAACCCTATTCCCTATACAGTGCACTACTTTAGATAGAACCCTATTCCCTATATAGTGCACTACTTTAGATAGAACCCTATTCCCTATATAGTACACTACTTTAGACCAGAACCCTATTCCCTATATAGTGCACTACTATAGACCAGAGCCCTATTCCCTATATAGTGCACTACTTTAGACCAGAGCCCTATTCCCTATATAGTACCCTACTTTAGATAGAACCCTATTCCCTATATAGTACACTACTATAGACCAAAACCCTATTCCCTATATAGTACACTACTATAGACCAGAACCCTATTCCCTATATAGTACACTACTATAGACCAGAGCCCTATTCCCTATATAGTACACTACTTTAGACCAGAGCCCTATTCCCTATATAATACACTACTTTAGACCAGAGCCCTATTCCCTATATAGTACACTACTTTAGATAGAACCCTATTCCCTATATAGTACACTACTTTAGATAGAACCCTATTCCCTATATAGTACACTACTTTAGATAGAGCCCTATTCCCTATATAGTAAACTACTATAGACCAGAGCCCTATTCCCTATATAGTACACTACTTTAGATAGAACCCTATTCCCTATATAGTACAATATTTTAGATAGAACCCTATTCCCTATATAGTGCACTACTTTAGACCAGAGCCCTATTCCCTACATAGTGCCCTACTTTAGACTAGAGCCCTATTCCCTATATAGTACACTACTTTAGACAAGAGCCCTATTCCCTATATAGTACACTACTTTAGATAGAACCCTATTCCCTATATAGTACACTACTTTAGATAGAACCCTATTCCCTATATAGTACACTACTTTAGATAGAACCCTATTCCCTACATAGTGCCCTACTTTAGACTAGAGCCCTATTCCCTATATAGTGCACCACTTTGGACCAGAGCCCTATTCCCTATATAGTACACTACTTTAGATAGAACCCTATTCCCTATATAGTACACTACTTTAGATAGAACCCTATTCCCTACATAGTGCACTACTTTAGATCAGAGCCCTATTCCCTATATAGTACACTACTTTAGATAGAGCCCTATTCCCTATATAGTACACTACTATAGACCAGAGCAATATTCCCTATATAGTACACTACTTTAGACAAGAGACCTATTCCCTATATAGTACACTACTTTAGATAGAACCCTATTCCCTATATAGTACACTACTTTAGATAGAACCCTATTCCCTATATAGTACACTACTTTAGATAGAACCCTATTCCCTATATAGTACACTACTTTAGACGAGAGCCCTATTCCCTATATAGTACACTACTTTAGACCAGAACCCTATTCCCTATATAGTACACTACTATAGACCAGAGCCCTATTCCCTATGTAGTGCACTACTTTGCCATTGTCACAAACAAATGCTGACAAATATAAAAAATATAAAAAATTATAATAAAAGCTGACAGGACAAAAGTAAACAATACCCATGTTTGAATTAAAAGAACACAGCGAGATGGAGTTGTTTTATTCTGACATAATGCAGATTTTTGTGGGACAAGACATGCATTGTGTTCCCTTTCTAAATTGAAAAACATCCAAAACATATATCCAGTACACTCTCTCTCTCTCTCTACCTGTTCCCCCACCCAACCCTTCCCTCCCTCCCTCCCTCCCTCCCTCCCTCCCTCCCTCCCTCCCCTCCCTCCCTCCCTCCCTCCCTCCCCCTGAACACTACTGCTCTCTCTCTCTCTCTCTCTCTCTCTCTCTCTCTCTCTCTCTCTCTCTCTCTCTCTCTCTCTCTCCCTCTCCCTCTCCCTCTCCCTCTCCCTCTCTCTCTCTCTCTCATAGTGTTGGGGTGGGTCTTCACCCTTTGGTGTCTCTCTGTTTCTCTCTCTGTCTCTCTCTGTCTCTCTCATAGTGTTGGGGTGGGTCTTCACCCTTTGGTGTCTCTCTGTTTCTCTCTCTGTCTCTCTCTCTCTCTCTCTCTCTCTCTCATAGTGTTGGGGTGGGTCTTCACCCTTTGGTGTCTCTCTGTCTCTCTCTCTCTCTACCTGTCCCCCTCTACCTGCCCCCCTCCCAACCCCCTCACTCTCACTCTCCCTCTATCTGTCCCCCCACCCCGCCCCCCCCTCTCTCTCTCTCTCCCTCTACCTGTCCCCCCAGCCCACCCCCCCCTCACTCTCTCTCTCCCTCACTCTCTCTCTCCCTCTCTCCGTTTCCCTCTTCCCTCAGTCCATCCATCACTGTCTGTATACTGGGAGGTGAATATTATGTAGTAGTTAATTAAAGGCTCTGTTGTGGAGTGTCTTTGGGTAGTCGTCTCGTCTACTACTGTATACTGGGAGGTGAATATTATGTAGTTATTAATTAAAGGCTCTGTTGTGGAGTGTCTTTGGGTAGACGTCTCGTCTACTACTGTATACTGGGAGGTGAATATTATGTAGTAGTTAATTAAAGGCTCTGTTGTGGAGTGTCTTTTGGTAGACGTCTCGTCTACTACTGTATACTGGGAGGTGAATAGTATGTAGTAGTTAATTAAAGGCTCTGTTGTGGAGTGTCTTTGGGTAGACGTCTCGTCTACTACTGTATACTGGGAGGTGAATATTATGTAGTAGTTAATTAAAGGCTCTGTTGTGGAGTGTCTTTTGGTAGACGTCTCGTCTACTACTGTATACTGGGAGGTGAATATTATGTAGTAGTTAATTAAAGGCTCTGTTGTGGAGTGTCTTTGGGTAGTCGTCTCGTCTACTACTGTATACTGGGAGGTGAATATTATGTAGTAGTTATTAATTAAAGGCTCTGTTGTGGAGTGTCTTTGGGTAGACGTCTCGTCTACTACTGTATACTGGGAGGTGAATATTATGTAGTAGTTAATTAAAGGCTCTGTTGTGGAGTGTCTTTTGGTAGACGTCTCGTCTACTACTGTATACTGGGAGGTGAATAGTATGTAGTAGTTATTAATTAAAGGCTCTGTTGTGGAGTGTCTTTGGGTAGACGTCTCGTCTACTACTGTATACTGGGAGGTGAATATTATGTAGTAGTTAATTAAAGGCTCTGTTGTGGAGTGTCTTTTGGTAGTCGTCTCGTCTACTACTGTATACTGGGAGGTGAATATTATGTAGTAGTTATTAATTAAAGGCTCTGTTGTGGAGTGTCTTTGGGTAGACGTCTCGTCTACTACTGTATACTGGGAGGTGAATAGTATGTAGTAGTTAATTAAAGGCTCTGTTGTGGAGTGTCTTTGGGTAGACGTCTCGTCTACTACTGTATACTGGGAGGTGAATATTATGTAGACTCCCCCTTTTAAGGACTCTGTCTTTGAAAAGATAATTCGTAAAAATACAAATAACCTCACAGATCTTCATTGTAAAGTGTTTAAACACTGTTTAAACACACACACACTCCCGCACACACACTCCCGCACACACACTCCCGCACACTCTGTACTTTGGGGAACGATGATTGATTAGTTGCCTGTAGAAAGTTTCTGCTCCGACATTAGCAGGCAACAATATAATGTTTAGAATTAGAGATTAGTTGGTTGGCTCTGTTTTTAATAGAGTTTAACCCAGAGCTTGAATATCATTGCATCTGATTATGGAACAGAAAGTTCATTCACACTGAGACTGCATGCCAAAATAAAAACCCGTAATCACCAATATAGTGCACTCCTTTTGACCGGGACCCCTAGGATAGTAGTGCACTACATAGGGAATAGGGTGCTATTTGGGAGGTATTCTCTCTGGCTGATTGAACGGGGACAGTTGCTGCTTACCAGACTAATTAACTGACACAATGAGTCATTTCACACACAGTCCTTCGAAACTAAATACAGAGACAACTGGAGTCCCTCCTCTGAGAACTGGCTCTCCTCCACTCAATAGCAACGCAACAAAGGACTCTGGGATATGACGGAGTGGCTCATATGTGTTTGTCAGAAAGTTGAAGTACAATATTGTGACAGACACGTTTCCTCCTCTGCCGGGCATGACTGCCTGGGCCAATCATCACAGCAATCACCTGAGTCGTACTTCCTAGGATGAGGTTTTGGCCAGATAGGAGGAGGTTTTGGACAGATGGGATGAGTTTTGGCCAGATAGGAGGAGGTTTTGGACAGATGGGATGAGTTTTGGACAGATAGGATGAGTTTTGGACAGATAGGTGGAGGTTTTGGACAGATAGGATGAGGTTTTGGACAGATAGGATGAGGTTTTGGACAGATGGGATGAGTTTTGGCCAGATGGGATTAGTATTGGACAGATAGGGTACATGCTTGGACAGATAGGATGAGGTTTTGGACAGATAGGATGAGGTTTTGGACAAATAGGAGGAGGCTGTGGACAAATAGGGTGAGTTTTGGACAGATAGGATGAGAATTGGCCAGATAGGATGAGGTTTTGGCCAGATAGGAGGAGGTTTGGCCAGATAGGAGGAGGTTTGGCCAGATAGGAGGAGGTTTGGCCAGATAGGAGGAGGTTTTGGACAAATAGGAGGAGGTTTGGCCAGATAGGATGAGGTTTTGGACAGATAGGATGAGGTTTTGGACAGATAGGAGGAGGTTTGGCCAGATAGGAGGAGGTTTGGCCAGATAGGATGAGGTTTTGGACAGATAGGAGGAGGTTTGGCCAGATAGGATGAGGTTTTGGCCAGATAGGGTACATGCTGGTCTTTGTAGTGCTTTTCCTTGCGGGTGTTTGTCGGGACAGCTGAACGTTCCAGAAGCAGGCCGTCTGGTGAACCAGGAAGTGGGTTCTGTTTGATTATGGCGTTGAATATTTCCAGCAGTCGCACAGGGAGGACCTTGCTGCAGATTAGATCAGGTCCAGACCAGACTAAACAAGACTAGACTAGACCAGATCAGACCAGCTACAGACCCGACCAGACTAGACCAGAACAGAACAGAACAGGCCAGACCAAACCAAACCAGAACAGATACAGACCAGACCAGGTACAGACCAGACCAGACCGGACTAGACTAGACCAGGTACAGACCTAACCAGACCAGACTAGACTAGACCAGACCAGACCAAACCAGGCCAAACTAGACTAGACCAGGTACAGACCAGACCAGACCAGGTACAGACCAGACCAGGTACAAACCAAACCAGACCAGGTACAGACCAGACCAGGTACAGACCAGACCAGGTACAGACCAGACCAGACCAGGTACAGGAAAAACCAGACCAGACCAGACCAGGTACAGGCAAAACCAGACCAGTCCAGGTACAGACCAGACTAGGTACAGACCAGACCAGGCCAGGTACAGACAAAACCAGACCAGACCAGACTTGATACAGACCAGACCAGATCAGGTACAGACAAAACCAGACCAGGGCAGGTACAGACCAGACCAGACCAGGTACAGACCAGACCAGGAACAGACCAGACCAGACCAGGTACAGACCAAACCAGATCAGACCAGGTACAGACAAAACCAGACCAGACCAGGAACAGACCAGGTACAGACCAGACCAGACCAGGTACAGACCAGACCAGACCAGGTACAGACCAGGTACAGACCAGACCAGGTATAGACCAGACCAGGTACAGACCAGTCCAGTCCAGGTACAGACCAGACACAGACCAGTCCAAGTACTAACAGCTGTCCATGAGAAGGTATAGAAGAGCAGAATGAGAGACTGGCTCACAGCTGTCCATTAGGAGGGTAAAGACTAGCCCAATGAGAGACTGGCTCACAGCTGGTATCACCTGTCACGAGAGACTGATATCACCTGTCATTACAGACTGGTATCACCTGTCACTACAGACTGGTATCACCTGTCCCTCTACAGACTGGTATCACCTGTCACTACAGACTGGTATCACCTGTCACTAGACTGGTATCACCTGTCACGAGAGACTGATATCACCTGTCACTACAGACTGATATCACCTGTCATTACAGACTGGTATCACCTGTCACTAGACTGATATCACCTGTCACTACAGACTGGTATCACCTGTCACTAGACTGGTATCACCTGTCACTACAGACTGGTATCACCTGTCCCTACAGACTGGTATCACCTGTCACTACAGACTGGTATCACCTGTCACTACAGACTGACATCACCTGTCACTACAGACTGGTATCACCTGTCAATACAGACTGGTATCACCTGTCAATACAGACTGGTATCACCTGTCCCTACAGACTGGTATCACCTGTCCCTACAGACTGGTATCACCTGTCCCTAAAGACTGGTATCACCTGTCACTGCAGACTGGTATCACCTGTCAATACAGACTGGTATCACCTGTCCCTACAGACTGGTATCACCTGTCCCTACAGACTGGTATCACCTGTCCCTAAAGACTGGTATCACCTGTCACTGCAGACTGGTATCACCTGTCACTACAGACTGATATCACCTGTCACTACAGACTGGTATCACCTGTCAATACAGACTGGTATCACCTGTCCCTCTACAGACTGGTATCACCTGTCACTACAGACAGATTTCACCTGTCACTACAGACTGATATCACCTGCCACTACAGACTGGTATCACCTGTCAATACCGACTGATATCACCTGTCACTACAGACTGATATCACCTGTCACTACAGACTGATATCACCTGTCACTACAGACTGGTATCACCTGCCACTACAGACTGGTATCACCTGTCAATACCGACTGGTATCACCTGTCCCTCTACAGACTGGTATCACCTGTCAATACAGACTGGTATCACCTGTCCCTAAAGACTGGTATCACCTGTCACTACAGACTGGTATCACCTGCCACTACAGACTGATATCACCTGTCACTACAGAATGAATCACCTGTCACTACAGACTGGTATCAACTGTCACTACAGACTGATATCACCTGTCAATACAGACTGGTATCAACTGTGACTACAGACTGGTATCACCTGTGACTACAGACTGCTATCACCTGTCAATACAGACTGGTATCACCTGCCACTAAAGACTGGTATCACCTGTCACTACAGACTGGCATCACCTGTGACTACAGACTGGTATCACCTGTCACTGCAGACTGGTATCACCTGGTACTAGAGACTGGTATCACCTGTCACCACAGACTGGTATCACCTGCCACTAAAGACTGATATCACCTGTCAATACAGACTGGTATCACCTGTCCCTCTACAGACTGGTATCACCTGTCACTACAGACTGGTATCACCTGGTACTAGAGACTGGTATCACCTGTCACTACAGACTGATATCACCTGTCACTACAGACTGGTATCACCTGTCACTACAGACTGATATCACCTGGTACTAGAGACTGGTATCACCTGTCACTACAGACTGGTATCACCTGTCACTACAGACTGGTATCACCTGTCACTACAGACTGATATCACCTGTCACTACAGACTGGTATCACCTGTCACTAGAGACTGGTATCACCTGTCACTACAGACTGGTATCACCTGTCACCACAGACTGGTATCACCTGTCACCACAGACTGGTATCACCTGTCACTACAGACTGATATCACCTGTCACTACAGACTGGTATCACCTGTCACTACAGACTGGTATCACCTGTCACTAGAGACTGGTATCACCTGTCACCACAGACTGGTATCACCTGTCACTACAGACTGATATCACCTGTCACTACAGACTGGTATCACCTGTCAATACAGACTGGTATCACCTGTCACCACAGACTGATATCACCTGTCACTACAGACTGGTATCACCTGTCACTACAGACTGGTATCACCTGTCACTACAGACTGGTATCACCTGGTACTAGAGACTGGTATCACCTGTCAATACAGACTGGTATCACCTGTCACTACAGACTGATATCACCTGCCCTCTACAGACTGGTATCACCTGTCACCACAGACTGATATCACCTGTCACTAGAGACTGGTATCACCTGTCGCTAGAGACTGGTATCACCTGTCGCTAGAGACTGGCATCACCTGTCACTACAGACTGATATCACCTGTCACTACAGACTGGTATCACCTGCTACTACAGACTGATATCACCTGTCACTAGAGACTGGTATCACCTGTCGCTAGAGACTGGCATCACCTGTCACTACAGACTGATATCACCTGTCACTACAGACTGGTATCACCTGCTACTACAGACTGGTATCACCTGTCACTACAGACTGGTATCACCTGTCACTACAGACTGATATCACCTGTCACTACAGACTGATATCACCTGTCACTACAGACTGGTATCACCTGTCACTACAGACTGATATCACCTGTCACTACAGACTGGTATCACCTGTCACTACAGACTGATTTCACCTGTCACTACAGACTGGTATCACCTGTCACTACAGACTGATATCACCTGTCACTACAGACTGGTATCACCTGTCACTACAGACTGATATCACCTGTCACTACAGACTGGTATCACCTGTCACTAGAGACTGGTATCACCTGTCACTACAGACTGGTATCACCTGTCACTAGAGACTGGTATCACCTGTCACTACAGACTGGTATCACCTGTCACTACAGACTGATTTCACCTGTCACTACAGACTGGTATCACCTGTCACTACAGACTGATATCACCTGTCACTACAGACTGGTATCACCTGTCACTAGAGACTGGTATCACCTGTCACTACAGACTGGTATCACCTGTCCCT
The DNA here is from genome assembly GCF_036934945.1 of Oncorhynchus masou masou. Lineage (NCBI taxonomy): Eukaryota > Metazoa > Chordata > Actinopteri > Salmoniformes > Salmonidae > Oncorhynchus > Oncorhynchus masou. Next base: position 620,681 of record NC_088238.1, on the reverse strand, counting down.
CTACAGACTGATTTCACCTGTCACTACAGACTGATTTCACCTGTGTCAGGCAGAGGTGTATAGGTGGCAGGGAAGTCAGGCGCAGGAGAGTCAAACGGAGTGTAAAATGGAGTCTTTTCATAAAGTCCAAGTAACATGCTCCATAACACTAAATAGACAAAATTAATAATAAATAAATATGGGTACGAAGACCCGTCGCGCACCTATACAAAAACACTACACTGACGATAAACAATCTCTGACAAAGACATGAGGGGAAACAGAAGGTTAAACACACAACAGGTAATGAATGGGATTGAAAACAGGTGTGTGGGAAGACAAGACAAAACCAATGGAAAATGAAAAATGGATCAATGATGGCTAGAAGACCGGTGACGTCGAACGCCGAGCACCGCCCGAACAAGGAGAGGCAACGACTTCGGCAGATGTCGCGACAACCTGTCAATACAGATGGACATCTTTGAACTCTGTAAACAGCAGAACAGTATTAAAACAGACTAAATGTTTGACAGTAATTAATTTAGAAAACATCTGTTCCCTCTCATAATAATATAATAATAATAATAATAATATATCCCATTTAGCAGACGCTTTTGTCCAAAGCGACTTACAAGTCGGCTGGGGCCACTACTTTTACATATGGGTGGCCCCAGCGGGAATCGAACCCACGACGCTTGGCGTTGCAAGCGCCATGCTCTACCGACTGAGCCACACAGGACCCATGTCTACACTGTTTATCCTGGAAATGAACATGGCCATGAACCCACTATTTCACATGCCCTGACACAGTCAACTAACTGTCTCTCTCTCTACCCATCTCTCTCTCTCTCTCTCTACCCATCTCTCTCTGTCTCTCTCTCTCTACCCATCTCTCTCTGTCTCTGTCTCTGTCTCTGTCTCTCTCTACCCATCTCTCTCTGTCTCTCTGTCTCTGTCTCTCTCTCTCTGTCTCTCTCTACCCCTCTCTCTCCCTCTGTCTCCCTCTCTCTCATTCCCCCTCTCTCTGTCCCCCCTCTCTCTGTCTCCCCCCAAAATCCACATCGTTAAGCCCAGCTGACCATGACAGTTTACACTGGGTCCACTACTGAGGGGCAAAACACCACAGTAGAATCAATAGTCTATGTCTTAATTTTCTACCAGGAGAAAAGAAATACAATCCTAAACACATCTATAGTTTGTACCCCTCCTTCATATATTGAGTAATCCATCGTCTCTGGTGCGTGTCCCAAATGACAAACTATTCACTACATAGTGCGCTATATCTGACCAGAGCCACATGGGACCATATAGGGAACCATTTGGAACACAGAATGAGTAATTAAATGATCTTCTCTTCTGTTGTTTAATTACGTTTCTTTGTTGACTTGTTGTGGTTATTGATTTGTCGGTCCAGGATGTTTTCACTGGAGGCTCAACATTCACAGACAAACTTTAATGATATCTACTGTTTGGTGCTTTAAACCAGCACTGCTGTGAAATAGTTCAACTTCTAGAAACATAGCCATTATCTGTCTATTTACCAACTGTAGTATCTAGCTATAACACAGCCATTATCTGTCTATTTACCAACTGTGGTATCTAGCTAAAACACAGCCATTAAATGTCTATTTACCAACTGTAGTATCTAGCTATAACACAGCCATTATCTGTCAATTTACCAACTGTGGTATCTAGCTAAAACACAGCCATTATCTGTCTATTTACCAACTGTAGTATCTAGCTAACACACACACACAGCCATTATCTGTCTATTTACCAACTGTAGTATCGAGCTAACACACACACACAGCCATTATCTGTATATTTACCAACTGTAGTATCTTGCTAAAACACAGCCATTATCTGTCTATTTACCAACTGTAGTATCTAGCTATAACACACAGCCATTATCTGTCTATTTACCAACTGTGGTATCTAGCTAAAACACAGCCATTAAATGTCTATTTACCAACTGTAGTATCTAGCTAACACACAAACAGCCATTAGCTGGCTATTTACCAACTGTAGTATCTAGCTATAACACACAGCCATTATCTGTCTATTTACCAACTGTAGTATCTAGCTAACACACACACACAGCCATTATCTGTCTATTTACCAACTGTAGTATCGAGCTAACACACACACAGCCATTAAATGTCTATTTACCAACTGTAGTATCTTGCTAAAACACAGCCATTATCTGTCTATTTACCAACTGTAGTATCTAGCTGTAACACACAGCCATTATCTGTCAATTTACCAACTGTGGTATCTAGCTATAACACACAGCCATTATCTGTCAATTTACCAACTGTAGTATCTAGCTAACACACACAGCCATTAGCTGGCTATTTACCAACTGTAGTATCTAGCTAAACACACACAGCCAGTATCTGTCTATTTACCAACAATAATAACCTGGAAAGTGTTGGCATTATGTCCTGGATGGTATTGGCCCCAGCCCGCTGACTGAAGTCTTGCCAGGTTGGCCCTCTGTGGAACACCAGGCTGACACCCTGCCCATGGCCCTCTGGACATTGGTAATGAAACGGCATCTTCACCTTCTCAGCTGCTTGGCATGGGAAACTCTCTGCAAGCGTTAGGATACAAGGACAACGACACTAGACCAGAGTGATGGCTTGGCATGGGAAACTCTCTGCAGCGTTAGGATACAAGGACAACGACACTAGACCAGAGTGATGGCTTGGCATGGGAAACTCTCTGCAGCGTTAGGATACAAGGACAACGACACTAGACCAGAGTGCTGGCTTGGCATGGGAAACACACTGCAGCGTTATGATACAAGGACAACGACACGAGACCAGAGTGATGGCTTGGCATGGGAAACTCTCTGCAGCGTTAGGATACAAGGACAACGACACTAGACCAGAGTGCTATCTTGGCATGGGAAACACACTGCAGCGTTATGATACAAGGACAACGACACTAGACCAGAGTGCTGGCTTGGCATGGGAAACACACTTTACCTACAGATGGTGACATAAGGAGGACGAAAATAAAGTGTGATATCTAGTTGAAAAGGAAGGTGTGTTTTATTTATCCAGCTCTTGATACTGCTGAACGCTGGCTTGGCACCGTGAATCCACTCTGGACTGTTCCTGTCGTCTACAACCCCCTGATACTGCTGAACGCTGGCTTGGCACCGTGAATCCACTCTGGACTGTTCCTATAGTCTACAACCCCCCTGATACTGCTGAACGCTGGCTTGGCACCGTGAATCCACTCTGGACTGTTCCTATAGTCCACAACCCGCTGATACTGCTGAACGCTGGCTTGGCACCGTGAATCCACTCTGGACTGTTCCTATAGTCTACAAACCCCTGATACTGCTGAACGCTGGCTTGGCACCGTGAATCCACTCTGGACTGTTCCTGTCGTCTACAACCCCCTGATACTGCTGATCGCTGGCTTGGCACCGTGAATCCACTCTGGACTGTTCCTATAGTCTACAACCCCCTGATACTGCTGAACGCTGGCTTGGCACCGTGAATCCACTCTGGACTGTTCCTATAGTCTACAACCTTCTGATAATGCTGAACGCTGGCTTGGCACCGTGAATCCACTCTGGACTGTTCCTATAGTCTACAATCCCCTGATACTGCTGAACGCTGGCTTGGCACCGTGAATCCACTCTGGACTGTTCCTATAGTCTACAACCCCCTGATACTGCTGAACGCTGGCTTGGCACCGTGAATCCACTCTGGACTGTTCCTATAGTCTACAACCCCCCGATACTGCTGAACGCTGGCATGGCACCGTGAATCCACTCTGGACTGTTCCTATAGTCTACAACCCCCTGATACTGCTGAACGCTGGCTTGCCACCGTGAATCCACTCTGGACTGTTCCTATAGTCTACAACCCCCCTGATACTGCTGAACGCTGGCTTGGCACCGTGAATCCACTCTGGACTGTTCCTATAGTCTACAACTCCCTGATACTGCTGAACGCTGGCTTGCCACCGTGAATCCACTCTGGACTGTTCCTATAGTCTACAACCCCCCTGATACTGCTGAACGCTGGCTTGGCACCGTGAATCCACTCTGGACTGTTCCTATAGTCTACAACCCTCTGATACTGCTGAACGCTGGCTTGGCACCGTGAATCCACTCTGGACTGTTCCTATAGTCTACAACCCCCCTGATACTGCTGAACGCTGGATTGGCACCGTGAATCCACTCTGGACTGTTCCTGTCGTCTACAACCCCCTGATACTGCTGATCGCTGGCTTGGCACCGTGAATCCACTCTGGACTGTTCCTATAGTCCACAACCCGCTGATACTGCTGAACGCTGGCTTGGCACCGTGAATCCACTCTGGACTGTTCCTATAGTCTACAACCCCCCTGATACTGCTGAACTGGCTTGGCACCGTGAATCCACTCTGGACTGTTCCTATAGTCTACAACCCCCTGATACTGCTGAACGCTGGCTTGGCACCGTGAATCCACTCTGGACTGTTCCTATAGTCTACAACCCCTGATACTGCTGAACGCTGGCTTGGCACCGTGAATCCACTCTGGACTGTTCCTATAGTCTACAACCCCCTGATACTGCTGAACGCTGGCTTGGCACCGTGAATCCACTCTGGACTGTTCCTATAGTCCACAACCCCCTGATACTGCTGAACGCTGGCTTGGCACCGTGAATCCACTCTGGACTGTTCCTATAGTCTACAACTCCCTGATACTGCTGAACGCTGGCTTGCCACCGTGAATCCACTCTGGACTGTTCCTATAGTCTACAACCCCCCTGATACTGCTGAACGCTGGCTTGGCACCGTGAATCCACTCTGGACTGTTCCTATAGTCTACAACCCCCTGATACTGCTGAATGCTGGCTTGGCACCGTGAATCCACTCTGGACTGTTCCTATAGTCCACAACCCCCTGATACTGCTGAACGCTGGCTTGGCACCGTGAATCCACTCTGGACTGTTCCTATAGTCCACAACCCCCTGATACTGCTGAACGCTGGCTTGGCACCGTGAATCCACTCTGGACTGTTCCTATAGTCCACAACCCCCTGATACTGCTGAACGCTGGCTTGGCACCGTGAATCCACTCTGGACTGTTCCTATAGTCCACAACCCCCCTGATACTGCTGAACGCTGGCTTGGCACCGTGAATCCACTCTGGACTGTTCCTATAGTCTACAACCCCCTGATACTGCTGAACGCTGGCTTGGCACCGTGAATCCACTCTGGACTGTTCCTATAGTCTACAACCCCCTGATACTGCTGAACGCTGGCTTGGCACCGTGAATCCACTCTGGACTGTTCCTGTCGTCTACAACCCGCTGATACTGCTGAACGCTGGCTTGGCACCGTGAATCCACTCTGGACTGTTCCTGTAGTCTACAACCCCCTGATACTGCTGAACGCTGGCTTGGCACCGTGAATCCACTCTGGACTGTTCCTATAGTCTACAACCCCTGATACTGCTGAACGCTGGCTTGGCACCGTGAATCCACTCTGGACTGTTCCTGTCGTCTACAACCCCGATACTGCTGAACGCTGGCTTGGCACCGTGAATCCACTCTGGACTGTTCCTATAGTCTACAACCCCCTGATACTGCTGAACGCTGGCTTGGCACCGTGAATCCACTCTGGACTGTTCCTATAGTCCACAACCCCCTGATACTGCTGAACGCTGGCTTGGCACCGTGAATCCACTCTGGACTGTTCCTATAGTCTACAACCCCCCTGATACTGCTGAACGCTGGCTTGGCACCGTGAATCCACTCTGGACTGTTCCTATAGTCTACAACCCCTGATACTGCTGAACGCTGGCTTGGCACCGTGAATCCACTCTGGACTGTTCCTATAGTCCACAACCCCCTGATACTGCTGAACGCTGGCTTGGCACCGTGAATCCACTCTGGACTGTTCCTATAGTCTACAACCCCCTGATACTGCTGAACGCTGGCTTGGCACCGTGAATCCACTCTGGACTGTTCCTGTCGTCTACAACCCCCTGACACTGCTGAACGCTGGCTTGGCACCGTGAATCCACTCTGGACTGTTCCTATAGTCTACAACCCCCCTGATACTGCTGAACGCTGGCTTGGCACCGTGAATCCACTCTGGACTGTTCCTGTCGTCTACAACCCCCTGATACTGCTGAACGCTGGCTTGGCACCGTGAATCCACTCTGGACTGTTCCTATAGTCTACAACCCCCTGATACTGCTGAACGCTGGCTTGGCACCGTGAATCCACTCTGGACTGTTCCTGTCGTCTACAACCCCCTGATACTGCTGAACGCTGGCTTGGCACCGTGAATCCACTCTGGACTGTTCCTGTCGTCTACAACCCACTGATACTGCTGAACGCTGGCTTGGCACCGTGAATCCACTCTGGACTGTTCCTATAGTCCACAACCCTCTGATACTGCTGAACGCTGGCTTGGCACCGTGAATCCACTCTGGACTGTTCCTGTAGTCTACAACCCCCTGATACTGCTGAACGCTGGCTTGGCACCGTGAATCCACTCTGGACTGTTCCTATAGTCCACAACCCTCTGATACTTAACTAAGAAGGAGGACACACTGAAGTGAAAAACGAAGGGGGTAGTCTACCACTAGAATTAAGATTTCCATTCTTGGAACTAGGTTTGAATCAAGTCGTTCTTTCATGGTCCTAGGTTTGCTTCTAATAATGAAAATTGACAGTGGAATAGGACCCATGTTCATTAGGCTGTAGTACCTGGGGTAGTGATGTTCATTAGACTGTAGTACCTGGGGTAGTGATGTTCATTAGACTGTAGTACATGGGGTAGTGATGTTCATTAGACTGTAGTACATGGGGTAGTGATGTTCATTAGACTGTAGTACCTGGGGTAGTGATGTTCATTAGACTGTAGTACCTGGGTTAGTGATGTTCATTAGACTGTAGTACCTGGGGTAGTGATGTTCATTAGGCTGTAGTAGCTGGGGTAGTGATGTTCATTAGATTGTAGTACCTGGGGTGGTGATGTTCATTAGATTGTAGTACCTGGGGTGGTGATGTTCATTAGACTGTAGTACATGGGGTAGTGATGTTCATTAGATTGTAGTACCTGGGGTTGTGATGTTCATTAGACTGTAGTACATGGGGTAGTGATGTTCATTAGACTGTAGTACCTGGGGTAGTGATGTTCATTAGACTGTAGTACATGGGGTAGTGATGTTCATTAGGCTCAGGAGACTCCCAGTTAGATAGCAAATGTTCCTTTTTTTCAAAAAATATTATTTTTGTAGGCGAAATAGTTCCGTTTGTTCTTCATGTTTGGCTGAGAAATCGACCGGAAAATGCAGTCACAACAACACCAAACTTTTTTCCAAATGAGCTCCGTAATATCGACAGAAACATGGCAAACGTTGTTTAGAATCAATCCTCAAGGTGTTTTTCACATATCTATTTGATAATATATCCGTCGGGACAATTGGTTTCTCATAAGAAGCGATTGGAAAAATGGCTACTTGTGTACTTTACGCAAGATTTTCTGTGGGAGACATCATGTGACCACTTGCTCAATGTGGTCCCTTACGACTATTCTTCAACAGAAATGCGTAAAAAGACGTCACAATGCTGTAGACACCTTGGGGAATACGTAGAAAGCGTAAGCTCATTCGTAACCCATCCACAGCCATATAAGGAGTCATTGGCATGAAGCGGTTTCAAAAAATGCTGTACTTCCTGGTTGGATTTTTATCTGGGTTTCGCCTGTAACATCAGTCCTGTTGCACTCACAGACAATATCTTTGCCGTTTTGGAAACGTCAGAGTGTTTTCTATCCAACGCTGTCAATTATATGCTAAGTCGAGCATCTTTTCGTGACAAAATATCTTGTTTAAAACGGGAACGTTTTTTTTATCCAAAAATGAAAATACTGCCCCTAGAGTCGCAACAGGTTTTAACAGTCTGAGACTGGGCTGACCAGCTCCAGAGGCAGACGCTATTACCTTAAGAGACCTGAGGTAAATCTGTCTGAACACGTACTGACCAGACCTCAGAACCACCATACAGGGTTAATTATCATACTGACCAAATATCAGAACCACATTACAGGGTTTAATATCATACTGACCACACATCACAACCACCATACAGGGTTAATTATCATACTGACCAAATATCAGAACCACATTACAGGGTTAATTATCATACTGACCAAATATCAGAACCACACTACAGGGTTTAATATCATACTGACCACACATCAGAACCACCATACAAGGTTAATTATCATACTGACCAAATATCAGAACCACATTACAGGGTTTAATATCATACTGACCAAATATCAGAACCACACTACAGGGTTTAATATCATACTGACCAAATATCAGAACCACCATACAGGGTTTATTATCATACTGACCAAATATCAGAACCACACTACAGGGTTTATTATCATACTGACCAAATATCAGAACCACATTACAAGGTTTAATATCATACTGACCAAATATCAGAACCACATTACAAGGTTTAATATCATACTGACCAAATATCAGAACCACATTACAGGGTTTATTATCATACTGACCAAATATCAGAACCACATTACAGGGTTTATTATCATACTGACCAGACATCAGAACCACATTACAGGGTTTATTATCATACTGACCAAATATCAGAACCACATTACAGGGTTAAATATCATACTGACCAAATATCAGAACCACACTACAGGGTTTAATATCATACTGACCAAATATCAGAACCACACTACAGGGTTTAATATCATACTGACCAAATATCAGAACCACATTACAGGGTTTAATATCATACTGACCAAATATCAGAACCACATTACAGGGTTTAACATCGTACTGACCAGACATCAGAACCACATTACAGGGTTTAATATCATACTGACCAAATATCAGAACCACATTGCAGGGTTTAATATCATACTGACCAAATATCAGAACCACATTACAGGGTTTAATATCATACTGACCAAATATCAGAACCACATTACAGGGTTTAACATCGTACTGACCAGACATCAGAACCACATTACAGGGTTTAATATCATACTGACCAGACATCAGAACCACATTACAGGGTTTAATATCATACTGACCAAATATCAGAACCACACTACAGGGTTTAATATCATACTGACCAAATATCAGAACCACATTACAGGGTTTAATATCATACTGACCAAATATCAGAACCACATTACAGGGTTTAATATCATACTGACCAAATATCAGAACCACATTACAGGGTTTAATATCATACTGACCAAATATCAGAACCACATTACAGGGTTTAATATCATACTGCTCTGAGCAGAAGTGAACTGTACAGGTGTCTGATAATGGAACAGTAGAGTAGCGAATCGGCTGTGAATACTAAATACTCCAGAATGGTTCCTCCGCTGCCGGAGGCGATACTTTAATGTACTTAATGTCCTAACAATAGCCTTCAATTCCAAGCTGAATGAAGCACATTTTTATTTATTTTATTTTATACCCCTTTTTCTCCCCAATTTCGTGGTTTCCAATTGTTGTAGTAGCTACTATCTTGTCTCATCGCTACAGCTCCCGTACGGACTCTGATGGCACAGCTGGCCCTTAACCACTGCGCTACCCGGGAGGCTGAATGAAGCACGTTTTGAATGCAAGATGTATACATCTCTATCACACAGTATCATGAGGTCTGGTTAAAAAAAAATATGAAAATATCTTTAGCAATTGGTGACCTTCGACCTAGGCATGAGCATTACCTCTGCACGAAACCCTGTCAGGTCGAAGCCCACGACTCCTGACCCCTGACCCCAGAATAATGAGACGGGAACACCAGTCAGTGAACCAACAGAGACGGCCGAACGGCCCAGACCCTGACACTTCCATCAGCACGGCAGGGTCAGGGATACTCATTACTGATCTCAGGTCAGGTATACTGTCTCATTAGTGTCCTCAGCTCAGGGTGTCTACAGCCAGTAGATATACTGTCTGTGTGTTGGATGTGAGTGTGTGTGTTGGATGTGAGGACACTTGGCTAATTAAGGATCCCACTTGCTCATGGGAGATTAGAGATCACCTGCATTGTTCTCATTCAGACTGCAAGGTGAGCTTTCAGGGCTCTTCACTCCCCAGACTTGAGTTGTCTGTACAATTAGAGAAGTGTTGAATGAGGAGGACCTTGTAAAAGCTGTCTGTTTCAACAGAGCTGTGATCTGTGTTATGTCATCGCAGTCTGGGTTGTGACGCTCCCTGACAGCTCGGGGCCTTTTAAGAAAGCCCCTCTTTACTGAACCAATACAAGCAGCATGTTGAAACAGGTTGTCAACGTGGATTGTAATAGAGAAGTCACTTCAATTCTGGCAGAGCTTCGAGCAGGGCACACACACACACGCGCGCGCACACGCACACACACGCACGCACGCACGCACGCACGCACACACACACACACAGGCGAGCATGCAGCCACTGGTCTCTGTCGTTGATGGAGTGAACAGAGTGTTAGTGCCATTTGGCCCCCTCTTCCCTATTGGACCTGGTTAAAGTAGGGCCCCTTATGGGGAATAGGGTGGCATTTGGCACACAGCCAAGGTGGACTCTACATTTGATCTGGTGATATTTTATGTCTCTGGCTCCATAGTTAAATGAATCGCAAGTTAAATGAATCACGAGTTAAATGAATCAGTTAAATAAATCAGTGTTCAATGAATCAGTGTTCAATGAATCAGTGTTAAATGAATCAGTGTTAAATGAATCAGAGTTAAATGAATCAGAGTTAATTGAATCGGTGTTAAATGAATCAGATAAACGAATCAGCTTCATGTTTCATATGTTATCTCTAATGAAGCTCAGACAAGTCCACAGAGTATTCTCCTGTTGTTTCACACTGCTAACGTTAAAGAGTAATCTACAGAGGAAACAGTACAAATCTTTCCCCCGGCCCCGTTTCGGTAAAAGCTGAAGGATGTTACAGGAGAAATGTAACTACTCTCAAATTCATATGCGGAGCAATGGATGCAATGACTGACTATACCATGATATCAACACGATCGTTTGAAACATCTTGACTTCAATAAAGTCTTGGTTTACATTGAATTCAATACAGTCTTGGTTTTACATTGACTTCAATACAGTCTTGGTTTACATTGACTTCAATGCAGTCTTGGTTTACATTGACTTCAATAAAGTCTTGGTTTACATTGACTTCAATACAGTCTTGGTTTACATTGACTTCTTATATTTTGGGTTCTGATGGAGTACGACATTTGAACTAAGCTCATGAAGCATTTATAAGTTATATTCATTGATTAATTTATAAGATATGCTAATTTAATTATTTATTCATTTACAACAAATATTCATTGATTCATTTTTTGATTCATGTATAAGTTATACATTTATTAGTTTATCAGTTATATTCATTGACTAATTGATTGATTAATTAATAAGTTATGTTAATTTATTGATTTATTGATTCATTCACAAGTCATATTCATTGATTCATTTATAAGATATTTTAATTGATTCATTTATTGAATCATTTATAAGATATTTTAATTGATTCATTTTTTGATTCATTTGTAAGATATTTTAATTGATTAATTGATTGATTAATTCATAAGATATTTTAATTGATTCATTTATTGATTCATTTATAAGATATTTTAATTGATTCATTTATTGATTCATTTATAAGTCCAAAAATGAATGCAGCAACTGCATATGTAAAATATGTCACAAGAATAATGTCTGGTTGACGAAACACCGACCTGTTCTCAACAAGAACCACTGACAAAACACTCAACCCATTCTCAACAAGCACCAATGACAAAACACGCATGCCATTCTCAACAAGCACCACTGACTAAACACGCATCCCATTCTCAACAAGCACCACTGACAAAACACCCAACCCATTCTCAACAAGCACCACTGACAAAACACCCAACCCATTCTCAACAAGCACCACTGACAAAACATCCAACCCATTCTCAACCCATTCTCAACAAGCACCACTGATGAAACACGCAACCCATCCTCAACAAGCCCCACTGACAAAACACCCAACCCATTCTCAACAAGCACCACTGACAAAACACCCAACCCATTCTCAACAAGCACCACTGACAAAACACCCAACCCATTCTCAACAAGCACCACTGACAAAACACCCAACCCATTCTCAACTAGCACCACTGACAAAACACCCAACCCATTCTCAACAAGCCCCACTGACAAAACACCCAACCCATTCTCAACAAGCACCACTGACAAAACACCCAACCCATTCTTAACAAGCTCCACTGACAAAACACCCAACCCATTCTCAACAAGCACCACTGACGAAACACCCAACCCATTCTCAACTAGCACCACTGACAAAACACCCAACCCATTCTCAACAAGCCCCACTGACAAAACACCCAACCCATTCTCAACAAGCACCACTGACAAAACACCCAACCCATTCTCAACAAGCACCACTGACAAAACACCCAACCCATTCTCAACAAGCACCACTGACGAAACACCCAACCCATTCTCAACAAGAACCACTGACGAAACACCCAACCCATTCTCAATAAGCTTCACATCTTGTCCATGGTGTAGTCGTGTGAGTTCTCAGAGGATTGAGATAGATGTGTGTGTCTGTCACTATCCTCCACTGGCTAATTAACATCAGTAATCCACACTCAGTTCGTTAGCTACTTTTTCGTCTCCCTCGTCTTGATTAGATTGCTATTTTCTGATTGGGGATCGAGCTCGAGGCTGTTCTTGTCCCATTATAGGGCAGGGCAGGGCAGCACTGTTTCATAGGACGCATCCCAAAAACGGCACCCTCTTCCCTTTATAGTGCACTACTTCGGCCCATATGCCTCTGGTCAAAAGCAGTGAAGAATATAGTGGGGAAATGATGCCATTTGGGACTCAGCCATGGTAAACAGTACGATGATGGGCAATGAGTTGTGAGTGAATAAGTGACTGAACAATATAGCTGTGGCTTCTTAGCAGTGGCAGCTTAAACTAATGTCTCCAGAGTAATGGGTCTATCCATACTGGTGTAAAGACAGTGGATAATGTAATAGGGTATAGAGTCTATCCATACTGGTGTAAAGACAGTGGATAATGTAATAGGGTATAGAGTCTATCCATACTGGTGTAAAGACAGTGGATAATGTAATGGGTATAGAGTCTATCCATACTGGTGTAACGAGACAGTGGATAATGTAATGGGTATAGAGTCTATCCATACTGGTGTAAAGACAGTGGATAATGTAATGGGTATAGAGTCTATCCATACTGGTGTAAAGACAGTGGATAATGAGAGCAGATTTTTTACGTATTTTTTTATTTTTTGTCACATTTATTTAACCAGGTAGGCTAGTTGAGAACACATTTATTTAACCAGGTAGACTAGTTGAGAACACCTTTATTTAACCAGGTAGGCTAGTTGAGAACACATTTATTTAACCAGGTAGGCTAGTTGAGAACACCTTTATTTAACCAGGTAGGCTAATTGAGAACACCTTTATTTAACCAGGTAGGCTAGTTGAGAACACCTTTATTTAATCAGGTAGGCTAGTTGAGAACACCTTTATTTAACCAGGTAGACTAGTTGAGAACACCTTTATTTAACCAGGTAGGCTAGTTGAGAACACCTTTATTTAACCAGGTAGACTAGTTGAGAACACCTTTATTTAACCAGGTAGGCTAGTTGAGAACACCTTTATTTAACCAGGTAGGCTAGTTGAGAACACCTTTATTTAACCAGGTAGGCTAGTTGAGAACACCTTTATTTAACCAGGTAGGCTAGTTGAGAACACCTTTATTTAACCAGGTAGGCTAGTTGAGAACACCTTTATTTAACCAGGTAGGCTAGTTGAGAAACCCTTTATTTAACCAGGTAGGCTAGTTGAGAACACCTTTATTTAACCAGGCAGGCTAGTTGAGAACACCTTTATTTAACCAGGTAGGCTAGTTGAGAACACCTTTATTTAACCAGGTAGGCTAGTTGAGAACACCTTTATTTAACCAGGTAGGCTAGTTGAGAACAAGTTCTCATTTGCAACTGCGACCTGGCCAAGATAAAGCATAGCAGTGTGAACAGACAACACAGAGTTACACTCGGAGTAAACAATAAACAAGTCAATAACACAGTAGAAAAAAGAAAAGAAAAAGAGTCATTGTGTGCAAAAGGCATGAGGAGGTAGGCAAATAATTACAATTTTGCAGATTAACACTGGAGTTATAAATGATCAGATGGTCATGTACAGGTAGAGATACTGGTGTGCAAAAGAGCAGAAAAGTAAATAAATATAAACAGTATGGGGATGAGGTAGGTAAAATGGGTGGGCTATTTACCGAAAGACTATGTACAGCTGCAGCGATCGGTTAGCTACTCAGATAGCAGATGATTGAAGTTGGTGAGGGAGATAAAGGTCTCCAACTTCAGCGATTTTTGCAATTCGTTCCAGTCACAGGCAGCAGAGAACTGGAACGAAAGGCGGCCAAATGATTTTAAATAAATACATTTCAGAAAATGTGTAGTTGTTGTTTTTCTCAGATGTTTCCTGTTTGAACCCAAATATAAAACGTACAACTCATACATCATACAGGTGTAAAGTTGTTTCCTGCAGACAGGTTTGAGCACGTACCTCACATCTTAACACAGGGCTAATTGTCTTTAGATGAAATAACCTGGAAGGATTCCTACGACCAAAGATTCTAATTCCCACGTACCTCACATCTTAACACAGGGCTAATTGTCTTTAGATGAAATTACCTGGAAGGATTCCTACGACCAAAGATTCTAATTCCCAAGGATTATACCGCGAACTGCACAAGAACAACAACAGAACCCTGAAAATACCATCCGACCTGGAACTGTGAGTAATGTTTAGTCTGAAGCTACTGTCGTGTCTTTGTCTATGCCGGATTAAGTGATATGACATGCTATTCTATAAAATCCTTTCTCTGTAATTAATATTACCTGATTGAGCTAATCATGTAAATGTAATTAATTAACAGGTTATAACCTGTTGAAGATCGGGCTACTTTTTTCAACATTCTGTTAAAAATCTATTCTATAAAATCCTTTCTCCGTAATTAATGTTACCTGATTGAGCTAATCATGTAAATGTAGGTAAGTACATCCAATACCATCTCTCTCTCTCTCTCTACATTACAATAATCTATTTTAACTTATAAGGACTGAATGCTAAGTTAAGGCTACCAAGCTTGCTCGGACCGGACAGATCCAGCAGCAACTTTAATGAGCACTGAGGTGTGAAGTGAGAGGTGTCAAAGCCCTTGAGCCACAACAATGGGAGGATAGTTTCACAGTCTTCTCCAGTCAAATGCAGAGGCTTTTTAGAGGCTCACCTGCGCCATGGCTTCGCCTTGTGCAGAGGTCATCACAATACAGGACCTCTTGGATGTCAAAAAAACGAGAAGGCACGGAAAGAGTACAAAAAATAACCTCCTCGTGGACAATCCAGAGACACTTTTTGCTGACTGCTATAAAAATGTGAAGGTAAACAACTTAATCTTCCACATGGCGAAGAGTTATATTGACACGCTTACTCCTTCTGTCAAGGGTGTGGGGGTTGTTAGCGATGAGTGGAAACGAGACAACGAGGACTCTGAGTCAGCCAATGTCAACCTGTACAAGTCTGGAACAGTATTGGTACAGCTGAAAAACAGTTTCAGTTGGACTTCCCCGTGAATCAAAGAGGGAGCGCAGCAGGAGAAGCTCTCCCATGAAAAAGATACCCCCAATCCGAGTGGGTCAGACCTCTTCATTACACAACCCCACAGACGAGCAACCCCAAGCGGAAAGTGGCAGAATACCTGTCCACTGTGACTGACCCAAACTTAAGGAAAGCTTTGACTATGTACAGACTTAGTGAGCATAGCCTTGCTATTGAGAAAGGCCGCTGTAGGCAGACATGGCTCTCAAGAGAAGACAGGCTATGTATTCACTGCCCACAGAAGGAGGTGGAAACTGAGCTGCACTTCCTCACCTCCTGCCCAATGAATGACCATATTAGAGAGACATATTTCCCTCAGGTTACACAGATCCATAAAGAATTCGAAAACAAATCCAATTTTGATAAACTCCCATATCTACTGGGTGAAATTCCACAGTGTGCATCACAGCAGCGAGATTTGTGACCTGTTGCCATGAGAAAAGGGCAACCAGTGAAGAACACGCACCATTGTAAATACAACCCATATTTATGCTTATTTATTTTCCCTTGTGTTCTTTAACCATTTGTACATTGTTACAACACTGTGTATATATATATATATATAATATGACATTTGTAATGTCTTCATTGTTTTGAAACTTCTGTATGTGTCATGTTTACTGTTAATTTTTATTGTTTATTTCACTTTTGTATATTATCTACCTCACTGGCTTTGGCCATGTTAACACATGTTTCCCATGCCAATAAAGCCCCTTGAATTGAATTGAATTGAGAGAGAGAGAGAGAGAGAGAGAGATAGACAGAGAGAGAAGAGAGAGAGAGTTGACAGGAGAGATAGAGGAGTGAGAGAAGAGAGGGGAGAAAGGAGAGATAGAGGAGAGAGAGGATATAGATGGGAGAGAGAGGAGAGAGGGGAGATAGATAGGAGAGAGGAGATAGATGGGAGAGAGAGGAGGGAGAGAGAGAGAGAGAGAGAGAGAGAGAGAGAGCACCAGGGGCAAAGAGAGAGTGGAGAGAGAGAAGAGAGGGAGAGAGAGAGAGAGGGGGTTTACCAGGGGAAGAGAGAGTGGGGAGGGAGAGGGGAGACATGAGAGAGAGAGGTGAGAGACAGAGCACCAGAGGAAGAGAGAGAGGGGAGTGAGAGAGAAGAGAGAGGGAGAGAGAGAGAGAGAGAGAGAGGAGAGAGGGAGCACCAGGGGCAAAGAGAGAGTGGAGAGAGAGAAGAGAGTGGAGAGAGAGAAGAGAGAGAGAGAGAGAGAGAGAGAGAGAGAGAGGGTTTACCAGGGGAAGAGAGAGAGGGGAGGGAGAGGGGAGACATGAGAGAGAGGGGAGAGACAGAGCACCAGGGGAAGAGAGAGAGGGGAGAGAGGAGAGAGAGGAGAGAGACAGAGCACCAGGGGAAGAGAGAGGGGAGAGAGAGAAGAGAGAGGGAGAGACAGAGAGGGTTTACCAGGGGAAGAGAGAGAGGGGAGGGAGAGGGGAGACATGAGAGAGAGGGGAGAGACAGAGCACCAGGGGAAGAGAGAGAGGGGAGGGAGAGGGAAGACATGAGAAAGAGAGGTGAGAGACAGAGCACCAGGGGAAGAGAGAGAGGGGAGAGAGGAGAGAGAGAGAGGGGGTTTACCAGGGGAAGAGAGAGTGGGGAGGGAGAGGGGAGACATGAGAGAGAGAGGTGAGAGACAGAGCACCAGGGGAAGAGAGAGAGGGGAGAGAGAGAGAAGAGAGAGGGAGAGACAGAGAGAGGGTTTACCAGGGGAAGAGAGAGAGGGGAGGGAGAGGGGAGACATGAGAGAGAGGGGAGAGACAGAGCACCAGGGGAAGAGAGAGAGGGGAGGGAGAGGGGAGACATGAGAAAGAGAGGTGAGAGACAGAGCACCAGGGGAAGAGAGAGAGGGGAGAGAGGAGAGAGAGAGGAGATAGGAGAGAGAGGGAGCACCAGGGGCAAAGAGAGAGAGGGGAGAGAGAGAAGAGAGAAGGAGAGAGAGGGTTTACCAGGGGAAGAGAGAGGGAGAGGGAGCGGGGAGACATGAGAGAGAGGGGAGAGACAGAGCACCAGGGGAAGAGAGAGAGGGGAGAGAGGAGAGAGAGAGAGAGAGGAGATAGGAGAGAGGAGAGAGTGAGGGAGAAAGATGAAGAACCAGGGAATGAGGGAGAGAGGAGGGAGATGGGAACAGAGGAGATATAGGAGATAGAGGAGAAAGAGAGGAGAGAGTGAAGAGAGAGGGATTAACTGGGGAAGAGAGAGAGAGAGGGCCTGATGGGAGAGGGGAGAGGAGAGAGAGAGAGAGATTGCAACAGGAGAAGAGAGATATAAGAGAGAGAGAGAAAGAGAGGCGAGAGAGGAGAGAAAGGAGAGAGAGAGGAGAGAGAGAAAGGAGAGAGAGAAAGGAGAGAGAGGAGAAAGGAGATAGAGGAGAGAGATAAAGCCCCTTGAATCGAATTGAGATAAAGGAGAGCGTAGAGAGAGAGAGAGGCGAGAGAGACAGTAGAGAGAGGGATTACCAGGGGAAGAGAGAGCGGAAAGAGAGTAGAGAGAGGAGAGAGAGGGAGCACCAGGGGAGGAGAGAGAGGGAGCACCAGGGGAGGAGAGCTTGGGGCCATTGTTCCCCCGCAGTTCGCAGAGTTGAAGTTGCCAAGCAACAGAGAGAAGGCGACGTACGACAGAGGGTGAGATTGCACTTGCCCGTGAGGGGTTGTGTGTGTGAGGGGTGTGAGTACGTGTGTGTAATGATTTGTCATGACTCTAGTTTGCAGATACTAAATAACAGTGTTCTGGAATGATAATAACTGTTCTCTGTGAACACCGAGCATCGTTATGTTGCTAAGTGTCGTTCCGAGGGATGGGAAACACATTTGGATAAACTCTCCGTTACTCTAAAGTCACATTTCAATTGGGATCAGGGGGCTGATATATTTAAACTGAGTTGTAAGAGGCAATATAATCATTTAGTTAGTGAAGGATGAATGGAAGACGTTCTGTGATGCCAGAGCGAAGGCAGCAGTATATCATCAGAAGCCTTGTCATGTCTACAGCCAAAAATGCCATGCTATTCACTATGTAGAGCACTACTCTTTACCAGATACCTAGAGGAATACGACACTATAGAGGGAGCTCCTGGTTAAATAAAGTCTAAATAACATTTTAAACGTAAAATAAAAGGCACAAGATGCCATTTGGGATATAGTTTCTCTGTTCGAAGATCGCATCGCAAAGCCCTTCATTCATATCGTTCATCTTCATCATCATCGTCTCCATTAGGTGACTGATATAAGATCCTTTACCAGAGGATAGTGGTTCTGAAGGGACCTTCCATTCCACCCAGTACTACCACCCAGTACTACCACCCAGTACTACCACCCAGTACTACCACCCAGTACTACAATCCAGTACTACCACCCAGTACTACCACCTAGTACTACCACCCAGTACTACCACCCAGTACTACCACCCAGTACTACCACCCAGTACTACCACCCAGTACTACCATCCATTCCCTCCAGTACTACCATCCAGTACTATCACCCAGTACTACCACCCAGTACTACCATCCAGTACTACCATCCAGTACTACCATCCAGTACTACCATCCATTCCCTCCAGTACTACCATCCAGTACTATCACCCAGTACTACCACCCAGTACTACCATCCAGTACTACCATCCATTCCCTCCAGTACTACCATCCAGTACTATCACCCAGTACTACAATCCAGTACTACCATCCAGTACTACCATCCATTCCCTCCAGTACTACCATCCAGTACTATCAACCAGTACTACCACCCAGTACTATCAACCAGTACTACCACCCAGTACTACCACCCAGTACTACCATCCAGTACTACCATCCAGTACTACCACCCAGTACTACCACCCAGTACTACCATCCATTCCCTCCAGTACTACCATCCAGTACTACCACCCAGTACTACCATCCGTTCCCTCCAGTACAACCCCCCAGTACTACCATCCAGTACTACAATCCAGTACTACCACCCAGTACTACCATCCATTCCCTCCAGTACTAGTGTCATTATGGAGTATTGTGATGTCATTATGGGTTATTGTGATGTCATTATAGGGTATTATGATGTCATTATGGGTTATTGTGATGTCATAATGGGGCATTGTGATGTCATTATGGGGTATTGTGATGTCATTACAGGGTATTATGATGTCATTACGGGGTATTGTGATGTCATTATGGGGTATTGTGATGTCATTATGGGGTATTGTGATGTCATTATGGGGTATTATGATGTCATTATGGGGTATTGTGATGTCATTATGGGGTATTGTGATGTCATTATGGGGTATGATGATGTCATTATGGGGTATTGTGATGTCATTATGGGGTATGATGATGTCATTATGGGGTATTGTGATGTCATTATGGGGTATGATGATGTCATTATGGGGTATTGTGATGTCATTATGGGTTATTGTGATGTCATTATGGGGTACTGTGATGTCATTATGGGGTACTGTGATGTCATTATGGGGTATTATGTCATTATGGGGTATTGTGATGTCATTATGGGGTATTATGTGTGTGTACTGATGAGGTGAAAAAAACATATGAATCCATTTTAGGATAAGGCCGTAACGTATCAAAATGAGGGAAAAGGTGTCTGAATACTTTCTAAATGCACTGGACATGAAATTATATTTCTGTTTGTGGATTAATTTATTTCTGCCAGATGCCTTTCATGAAGTTGTTGTTGTTGTGAACATCCATTGCACAACGTTTTTTGAACTTTTGAAAAGCTTGCATGGATACAGGAAACACCACAACTCATCACTGTAGATCTCATAGCTATTCCATGACAGAACAATGGTGAAAATCCCTGTAGGAGTAGAGATTAGGACGAGCTAACTGAGTTCATTAGAGCAGAGAGAGTGAGAGAGAAAGAAAGAGAGAGAGAGAGAGAAAGAAAGAGAGAGAGAGAGAGACAGAGAAAGAAGGAGAGAGAGAGAGAGAGAAAGAGAGAGAGAGAGAGAAAGAAAGCGAGACAGAGAGAGAGAAAGAGAGAGAGACAGAGAGAGAGAGAAAGAAAGAGAGACAGAGAGAGAAAGAGAGAGAGACAGAGAGAGAGACAGAGAGAAAGACAGAGAGAAAGACAGAGAGAAAGACAGAGAGAAAGACAGAGAGACAGAGGGAGGGAGGGAGGGAGGGAGGGAGGGAGGGGGAGGGAGGGAGGGAGGGAGGGAGGGAGGGAGGGAGGGAGGGAGGGAGGGAGGGAGGGAGGGAGGGAGGGAGGGGAGGGAGGGGAGGGAGGGGAGGGACTTAGAATCATCAAACAACACCATTATCATATAGTTCCACTACTAAAGGGTTTACAGGTCCTCACTATGGGGAACAGGTCCTCACTATGGGGAACAGGACCTCACTATGGGGAACAGGACCTCACTATGGGGAACAGGTCCTCACTATGGGGAACAGGTCCTCACTATGGGGAACAGGACCTCACTATGGGGAACAGGACCTCACTATGGGGAACAGGACCTCAGTATGGGGAACATGTCCTCACTATGGGGAACAGGACCTCACTTTGGGGAACAGGTCCTCACTATGGGGAACAGGACCTCACTATGGGGAACAGGACCTCACTATGGGGAACAGGACCTCACTATGGGGAACAGGACCTCACTATGGGGAACAGGACCTCACTATGGGGAACAGGACCTCACTATGGGGAACAGGACCTCACTATGGGGAACAGGACCTCACTATGGGGAACAGGACCTCACTATGGGGAACAGGTCCTCACTATGGGGAACAGGTCCTCACTATGGGGAACAGGACCTCACTATGGGGAACAGGACCTCACTATGGGGAACAGGACCTCACTATGGGGAACAGGACCTCACTATGGGGAACAGGACCTCACTATGGGGAACAGGACCTCACTATGGGGAACAGGAACTCACTATGGGGAACAGGTCCTCACTATGGGGAACAGGACCTCACTATGGGGAACAGGTCCTCACTATGGGGAACAGGACCTCACTATGGGGAACAGGTCCTCACTATGGGGAACAGGACCTCACTATGGGGAACAGAAAGAGAACGGGGGTCTCACTATGGGGAACAGGACCTCACTATGGGGAAGAGAAAGAGACCAGGACCTCACCATGGGGAACAGAAAGAGAACAGGACCTCACTATGGGGAACAGAAAGAGAACATAGAGATATTGGACCAGGTAACCTATATTCGTATTGAGGTGTTAATGTGTCCATATATCCAATGGATGCCAGAGTAGAAATGCCAATGAGCTGTGTCCTCTTCACAGGAGTGAATCCAACATAAACAGCTACCTGGTGTCAGGATTTGGCCAGGGTTGTTCCGGGTTTTGGTCACTAGATGCCCCCATTGTGCTTTTTGACCTTATGTTTTTTCCCTTGTTCCCCATTATTATTTGCACCTGTGCTTCGTTTCCCCTGATTGTATTTAAACCCTTAGTTTCCCTCAGTTCTGTGCTCTGTGTTTGTATGTTAGCACCCAGCCCTAGTGTTCTGTGTATTCTTGTCGATTCCGGTGGATGCTCTTGTGGAATTCTGTTTTTGTTTTTGAGTATCTCTTGAGGCTTTTTTGTGCTATTCCTACCACCTTTTGGATTTACTATTTTTGTATTGAAGGACTTCTCCTTTTTACTTTATTAAATACACCGTCTTAAGTACTGCTGTGTCTGCCTCATCTTCTGGGTTCTGCTGACTATTCGTGGCTCGGTTGGTTAAGTGACTGTTTCTCACGCCGGAGACCCAGGTTCGTAACCGGGTCCTGACAGCTGGAATGAGTCTTCACCTATTCCATATCACTCCTCCCCCCGAGACAGAGGTTGCATGGACTATTAATAATGAACCTCTCGGGCCCTGCATCCAGGCAGGCCTCATCAACCGTTCCTGTTTCAATTAAAAGGGTAATTGCTATTTGTTTGCTATGACATGCACCATTCATTTCACTCTGCACTGAGAGGTGTCCGACCACAGTCAACTCCCCACGTCGTAACCATAGAATTAAACTTCAGTGAAATGGTGTAGAACGTTGATGCCAACAAATCAATTCTGTAAACAACAACAACAACTACTACTACTACGACGGGAGAATCACGTCCTTTATCGTCAGGGAAGATGAAGCTCGTCTGTTCTCACGCCGTTAGCTGGAGCTTAATTGAACGTTCTTGGAGGAAATCTCTGGGGATTTGGAACATCCTCAGCAATGCACAGGGCCTCCTGTACCCTGTGTAGGGACCTCATGTTGACCAGGGCCTCCTGTACCCTGTGTAGGGACCTCATGTTGACCAGGGCCTCCTGTACCCTGTGTAGTGACCTCATGTTGACCAGGGCCTCCTGTACCCTGTGTAGTGACCTCATGTTGACCAGGGCTTCATATTCCCTGTGCAGTGACCTCATGTTGACCAGGGGCTTCTATTCCCTGTGTAGTGACCTCATGTTGACCAGGGACGTCTATTCCCTGTGTAGTGACCTCATGTTGACCAGGGGCTTCTATTCCCTGTGTAGTGACCTCATGTTGACCAGGGGCTTCTATTCCCTGTGTAGTGACCTCATGTTGACCAGGGCTTCATATTCCCTGTGCAGTGACCTCATGTTGACCAGGGGCTTCTATTCCCTGTGTAGTGATCTCATGTTGACCAGGGGCTTCTATTCCCTGTGTAGTGACCTCATGTTTACCAGGGCTTCTATTCCCTGTGTAGTGACCTCATGTTGACCATGAGCTTCTATTCCCTGTGTAGTGATCTCATGTTGACCAGGGGCTTCTATTCCCTGTGTAGTGACCTCATGTTTACCAGGGCTTCTATTCCCTGTGTAGTGACCTCATGTTGACCATGAGCTTCTATTCCCTGTGTAGTGACCTCATGTTGACCAGGGCTTCATATTCCCTGTGCAGTGACCTCATGTTGACCAGGGGCTTCTATTCCCTGTGTAGTGACCTCATGTTGACCAGGGACGTCTATTCCCTGTGTAGTGACCTCATGTTGACCAGGGGCTTCTATTCCCTGTGTAGTGACCTCATGTTGACCAGGGGCTTCTATTCCCTGTGTAGTGACCTCATGTTGACCAGGGCTTCATATTCCCTGTGCAGTGACCTCATGTTGACCAGGGGCTTCTATTCCCTGTGTAGTGATCTCATGTTGACCAGGGGCTTCTATTCCCTGTGTAGTGACCTCATGTTTACCAGGGCTTCTATTCCCTGTGTAGTGACCTCATGTTGACCATGAGCTTCTATTCCCTGTGTAGTGATCTCATGTTGACCAGGGGCTTCTATTCCCTGTGTAGTGACCTCATGTTTACCAGGGCTTCTATTCCCTGTGTAGTGACCTCATGTTGACCATGAGCTTCTATTCCCTGTGTAGTGACCTCATGTTGACCAGGGCTTCTATTCCCTGTGTAGTGACCTCATGTTGACCAGGGGCTTCTATTCCCTATGTAGTGACCTCATGTTGACCAGGGGCTTCTATTCCCTGTGTAGTGACCTCATGTTGACCAGGGGCTTCTATTCCCTGTGTAGTGACCTCATGTTGACCAGGGACGTCTATTCCCTGTGTAGTGACCTCATGTTGACCAGGGGCTTCTATTCCCTGTGTAGTGACCTCATGTTGACCAGGGGCTTCTATTCCCTGTGTAGTGACCTCATGTTGACCAGGGGCTTTTATTCCCTGTGTAGTGACCTCATGTTGACCAGGGGCTTCTATTCCCTGTGTAGTGACCTCATGTTGACCAGGGGCTTCTATTCCCTGTGTAGTGACCTCATGTTGACCAGGGGCTTCTATTCCCTGTGTAGTGACCTCATGTTGACCAGGGGCTTCTATTCCCTGTGTAGTGACCTCATGTTGACCAGGAGCTTCTATTCCCTGTGTAGTGACCTCATGTTGACCAGGGCTTCTATTCCCTGTGTAGTGACCTCATGTTGACCAGGGGCTTCTATTCCCTG
This sequence comes from Oncorhynchus masou masou, assembly GCF_036934945.1. Classification (NCBI taxonomy): domain Eukaryota; kingdom Metazoa; phylum Chordata; class Actinopteri; order Salmoniformes; family Salmonidae; genus Oncorhynchus; species Oncorhynchus masou. The sequence continues at coordinate 596,050 of NC_088238.1, read as the reverse complement.
TGTAGTGATCTCATGTTGACCAGGGGCATCTATTCCCTGTGTAGTGACCTCATGTTGACCAGGGGCTTCTATTCCCTGTGTAGTGACCTCATGTTGACCAGGGGCTTCTATTCCCTGTGTAGTGACCTCATGTTGACCAGGGGCTTCTATTCCCTGTGTAGTGACCTCACGTTGACCAGGGGCTTCTATTCCCTGTGTAGTGACCTCAAGTTGACCAGGGGCTTCTATTCCCTGTGTAGTGACCTCATGTTGACCAGGGGCTTCTATTCCCTGTGTAGTGACCTCATGTTGACCAGGGGCTTCTATTCCCTGTAGAGAGAGAGTCACTCTATCCAGACTAGACTGGAGGTCTATAGAGAGTCACTCTATCCAGACCAGACTGGAGGTCAATAGAGAGAGTCACTCTATCCAGACCAGACTGGAGGTCTGTAGAGAGTCACTCTATCCAGACCAGACTGGAGGTCTATAGAGAGAGTCACTCTATCCAGACCAGACTGGAGGTCTATAGAGAGAGAGTCACTCTATCCAGACCAGACTGGAGGTCTATAGAGAGAGAGTCACTCTATCCAGACCAGACTGGAGGTCTATAGAGAGAGAGTCACTCTATCCAGACCAGACTGGAGGTCTATAGAGAGAGTCACTCTATCCAGACCAGACTGGAGGTCTATAGAGAGAGAGAGAGTCACTCTATCCAGACCAGACTGGAGGTCTATAGAGAGAGAGTCACTCTATCCAGACCAGACTGGAGGTCTATAGAGAGTCACTCTATCCAGACCAGACTGGAGGTCTTTAGAGAGTCACTCTATCCAGACCAGACTGGAGGTCTATAGAGAGAGAGAGTCACTCTATCCAGACCAGACTGGAGGTCTGTAGAGAGAGTCACTCTATCCAGACCAGACTGGAGGTCTATAGAGAGTCACTCTATCCAGACCAGACTGGAGATCTCTAGAGAGTCACTCTATCCAGACCAGACTGGAGGTCTATAGAGAGAGTCACTCTATCCAGACCAGACTGGAGGTCTATAGAGAGTCACTCTATCCAGACCAGACTGGAGGTCTATAGAGAGAGAGTCACTCTATCCAGACCAGACTGGAGGTCTATAGAGAGAAAGTCACTCTATCCAGACCAGACTGGAGGTCTATAGAGAGAGTCACTCTATCCAGACCAGACTGGAGGTCTATAGAGAGAGAGAGAGCCACTCTATCCAGACCAGACTGGAGGTCTATAGAGAGAGAGTCACTCTATCCAGACCTGACTGGAGGTCTATAGAGAGAGAGTCACTCTATCCAGACCAGACTGGAGGTCTATAGAGAGAGTCACTATATCCAGACCAGACTGGAGGTCTATAGAGAGAGAGTCACTCTATCCAGACCAGACTGGAGGTCTATAGAGAGAGTCACTCTATCCAGACCAGACTGGAGGTCTATAGAGAGTCACTCTATCCAGACCAGACTGGAGGTCTATAGAGAGAGAGAGAGTCACTCTATCCAGACCAGACTGGAGGTCTATAGAGAGAGAGAGTCACTCTATCCAGACCAGACTGGAGGTCTATAGAGAGAGAGAGTCACTCTATCCAGACTAGACTGGAGGTCTATAGAGAGAGTCACTCTATCCAGACCAGACTGGAGGTCTATAGAGAGAGTCACTCTATCCAGACCAGACTGGAGGTCTATAGAGAGAGAGAGAGTCACTCTATCCAGACCAGACTGGAGGTCTATAGAGAGAGAGAGTCACTCTATCCAGACCAGACTGGAGGTCTATAGAGAGAGAGAGAGTCACTCTATCCAGACTAGACTGGAGGTCTATAGAGAGAGTCACTCTATCCAGACCAGACTGGAGGTCTATAGAGAGAGTCACTCTATCCAGACCAGACTGGAGGTCTATAGAGAGAGAGAGTCACTCTATCCAGACCAGACTGGAGGTCTATAGAGAGAGAGTCACTCTATCCAGACCAGACTGGAGGTCTATAGAGAGAGAGTCACTCTATCCAGACCAGACTGGAGGTCTATAGAGAGAGAGAGTCACTCTATCCAGACCAGACTGGAGGTCTATAGAGAGAGAGAGAGTCACTCTATCCAGACCAGACTGGAGGTCTATAGAGAGAGAGTCACTCTATCCAGACCAGACTGGAGGTCTATAGAGAGAGAGTCACTCTATCCAGACCAGACTGGAGGTCTATAGAGAGAGAGAGAGTCACTCTATCCAGACCAGACTGGAGGTCTTTAGAGAGCCAGACTGGAGGTCTATAGAGAGAGGTCACACTAGTCTCTGTACGTCAGACTAGATCGTCTCCACACTGTATTAAGGGCTGTACTGGAAGTCCTGTTTTGAATGACACAGATCTGCTCTGTGGGTATTTGGCAAAGTCAAATGCACTTCTGAAAACCCTTCAGGGAAATCCACTGTTTGCATTAAATGAAATAAGCATCAGTAGCTAATTAAAACCCCCAAAATGTGTCCGGTATATTTACATTTACACGGACATCTCAAATTAAATTAGTGAAGTTGGTAATGAACTAAGAAGAGATTGTAGTTGGCTGTGCTGCTGGCGTCAAACAAGCTGAGTATTCATGTGTTAATTCAGCAAGGACACAACTGAATGTGAATCAGCTGGGGCTGCATCACAAACGGCATTATATTCCCTACATAGTGCACTACATTAGACCAGGGCCTATAGGGGCGTAGTGAACTCCAGTATATAGGGAATAGGGTGCCATTTTAAAAGCAGACAGGGTGTTTTTGCTGACTCACATATCAAGAATGTCCCCAGGCTCAATAGAATAGAATTATATATTAATACCAGGCTCAATACAATATAATTATATATTAATACCAGGCTCAATAGAATAGAATTATATATTAATACCAGGCTCTATATAATATAATTATAGATTAATACCAGGCTCTATATAACATTATTATAGATTAATACCAGGCTCTATATAACATTATTATAGATTAATACCAGGCTCTATATAATATAATTATAGATTAATACCAGGCTCTATATAATATAATTATATATTAATACCAGGCTCTATATAATATAATTATAGATTAATACCAGGCTCTATATAATATAATTATATATTAATACCAGGCTCTATATAATATAATTATAGATTAATACCAGGCTCTATATAACATTATTATAGATTAATACCAGGCTCTATATAATATAATTATAGATTAATACCAGGCTCTATAAAATATAATTATAGATTAATACCAGGCTCTATATAATATAATTATATATTAATACCAGGCTCTATATAATATAATTATAGATTAATACCAGGCTCTATATAATATAATTATAGATTAATACCAGGCTCTATATAACATTATTATAGATTAATACCAGGCTCTATATAATATAATTATAGATTAATACCAGGCTCTATAAAATATAATTATAGATTAATACCAGGCTCTATATAATATAATTATATATTAATACCAGGCTCTATATAATATAATTATAGATTAATACCAGGCTCTATATAACATTATTATAGATTAATACCAGGCTCTATATAATAGAATTATAGATTAATACCAGGCTCTATATAACATTATTATAGATTAATACCAGGCTCTATATAATATAATTATATATTAATACCAGGCTCTATATAATAGAATTATATATTAATACCAGGCTCTATATAATATAATTATAGATTAATACCAGGCTCTATATAACATTATTATAGATTAATACCAGGCTCTATATAACATTATTATAGATTAATACCAGGCTCTATATAATATAATTATAGATTAATACCAGGCTCTATAAAATATAATTATAGATTAATACCAGGCTCTATATAATATAATTATATATTAATACCAGGCTCTATATAATATAATTATAGATTAATACCAGGCTCTATATAACATTATTATAGATTAATACCAGGCTCTATATAATATAATTATAGATTAATACCAGGCTCTATAAAATATAATTATAGATTAATACCAGGCTCTATATAATATAATTATATATTAATACCAGGCTCTATATAATATAATTATAGATTAATACCAGGCTCTATATAATATAATTATAGATTAATACCAGGCTCTATATAACATTATTATAGATTAATACCAGGCTCTATATAATATAATTATAGATTAATACCAGGCTCTATAAAATATAATTATAGATTAATACCAGGCTCTATATAATATAATTATATATTAATACCAGGCTCTATATAATATAATTATAGATTAATACCAGGCTCTATATAACATTATTATAGATTAATACCAGGCTCTATATAATAGAATTATAGATTAATACCAGGCTCTATATAACATTATTATAGATTAATACCAGGCTCTATATAATATAATTATATATTAATACCAGGCTCTATATAATAGAATTATATATTAATACCAGGCTCAATATAATATAATTATAGATTAATACCAGGCTCAATAGAATAGAATTATATATTAATACCAGGCTCAATACAATAGAATTATAGATTAATACCAGGCTCAATAGAATAGAATTATATATTAATACCAGGCTCAATACAATAGAATTATATATTAATACCAGGCTCAATACAATATAAGTATATATTAATACCAGGCTCTATATAATATAATTATATATTAATACCAGGCTCTATATAACATTATTATAGATTAATACCAGGCTCTATATAATATAATTATATATTAATACCAGGCTCTATATAATATAATTATATATTAATACCAGGCTCTATATAATAGAATTATATATTAATACTAGGCTCTATATAACATTATTATAGATTAATACCAGGCTCTATATAACATTATTATATATTAATACCAGGCTCAATACAATATAATTATATATTAATACAAGGCTCTATATAATATAATTATATATTAATACCAGGCTCTATATAACATTATTATAGATTAATACCAGGCTCTATATAATATAATTATATATTAATACCAGGCTCTATATAATATAATTATATATTAATACCAGGCTCTATATAATATAATTATATATTAATACCAGGCTCAATAGAATAGAATTATATATTAATACCAGGCTCAATACAATAGAATTATATATTAATACCAGGCTCTATATAATATAATTATAGATTAATACCAGGCTCTATATAATATAATTATATATTAATACCAGGCTCAATAGAATAGAATTATATATTAATACCAGGCTCTATATAATATAATTATAGATTAATACAAGGCTCAATACAATATAATTATATATTAATACCAGGCTCAATAGAATAGAATTATATATTAATACCAGGCTCTATATAATATAATTATATATTAATACCAGGCTCAATAGAATAGAATTATAGATTAATACCAGGCTCTATATAACATTATTATAGATTAATACCAGGCTCTATAAAACATTATTATAGATTAATACCAGGCTCTATATAACATTATTATAGATTAATACCAGGCTCTATATAACATTATTATATATTAATACCAGGCTCAATAGAATATAATTATAGATTAATACCAAGCTCAATACAATATAATTATATATTAATACCAGGCTCTATATAATAGAATTATAGATTAATACCAGGCTCTATATAATAGAATTATAGATTAATACCAGGCTCTATATAATATAATTATAGATTAATACCAGGCTCTATATAATATAATTATAGATTAATACCAGGCTCAATACAATATAATTATAGATTAATACCAGGCTCTATACAATAGAATTATAGATTAATACCAGGCTCTATATAACATAATTATAGATTAATACCAGGCTCTATAAAACATTATTATATATTAATACCAGGCTCTATATAACATTATTATAGATTAATACCAGGCTCTATATAACATTATTATAGATTAATACCAGGCTCAATACAATAGAATTATATATTAATACCAGGCTATATATAATAGAATTATAGATTAATACCAGGCTCTATATAATATAATTATAGATTAATACCAGGCTCTATATAATATAATTATAGATTAATACCAGGCTCTATATAATATAATTATATATATTAATACCAGGCTCTATATAACATTATTAGAGATTAATACCAGGCTCTATATAATATAATTATATATTAATACCAGGCTCTATATAATAGAATTATAGATTAATACCAGGCTCTATAAAACATTATTATACATTAATACCAGGCTCTATATAACATTATTATAGATTAATACCAGGCTCTATATAACATTATTATAGATTAATACCAGGCTCAATACAATAGAATTATATATTAATACCAGGCTCTATATAATAGAATTATAGATTAATACCAGGCTCTATATAATATAATTATAGATTAATACCAGGCTCTATATAATATAATTATAGATTAATACCAGGCTCTATATAATATAATTATATATTAATACCAGGCTCTATATAACATTATTAGAGATTAATACCAGGCTCTATATAATATAATTATATATTAATACCAGGCTCTATATAGCATTATAGATTAATACCAGGCTCTATATAACATTATATATTAATACCAGGCTCTATATAACATTATTAGAGATTAATACCAGGCTCTATATAACATTATTATAGATTAATACCAGGCTCTATAAAACATTATTATATATTAATACCAGGCTCTATAAAATATAATTATAGATTAATACCAGGCTCTATATAATATAATTATATATTAATACCAGGCTCTATATAATAGAATTATAGATTAATACCAGGCTCTATAAAACATTATTATATATTAATACCAGGCTCTATATAACATTATTATAGATTAATACCAGGCTCTATATAACATTATTATAGATTAATACCAGGCTCAATACAATAGAATTATATATTAATACCAGGCTCTATATAATAGAATTATAGATTAATACCAGGCTCTATATAATATAATTATAGATTAATACCAGGCTCTATATAACATTATTATAGATTAATACCAGGCTCTATATAATATAATTATAGATTAATACCAGGCTCTATATAACATTATTATAGATTAATACCAGGCTCAATATAATAGAATTATATATTAATACCAGGCTCTATATAATATAATTATAGATTAATACCAGGCTCTATATAACATTATTATAGATTAATACCAGGCTCTATATAATATAATTATAGATTAATACCAGGCTCTATATAACATTATTATAGATTAATACCAGGCTCTATATAATATAATTATAGATTAATACCAGGCTCTATAAAATATAATTATAGATTAATACCAGGCTCTATATAATATAATTATATATTAATACCAGGCTCTATATAATAGAATTATAGATTAATACCAGGCTCTATATAACATTATTATAGATTAATACCAGGCTCTATATAATATAATTATATATTAATACCAGGCTCTATATAATAGAATTATATATTAATACCAGGCTCAATATAATATAATTATAGATTAATACCAGGCTCAATAGAATAGAATTATATATTAATACCAGGCTCAATACAATAGAATTATAGATTAATACCAGGCTCAATAGAATAGAATTATATATTAATACCAGGCTCAATACAATAGAATTATAGATTAATACCAGGCTCAATAGAATAGAATTATATATTAATACCAGGCTCAATACAATAGAATTATATATTAATACCAGGCTCAATACAATATAAGTATATATTAATACCAAGCTCTATATAATATAATTATATATTAATACCAGGCTCTATATAACATTATTATAGATTAATACCAGGCTCTATATAATATAATTATATATTAATACCAGGCTCAATAGAATAGAATTATATATTAATACCAGGCTCTATATAATAGAATTATATATTAATACCAGGCTCTATATAACATTATTATAGATTAATACCAGGCTCTATATAATATAATTATATATTAATACCAGGCTCTATATAATAGAATTATATATTAATACCAGGCTCTATATAACATTATTATAGATTAATACCAGGCTCTATATAATATAATTATATATTAATACCAGGCTCTATATAATATAATTATATATTAATACCAGGCTCTATATAATAGAATTATATATTAATACTAGGCTCTATATAACACTATTATAGATTAATACCAGGCTCTATATAACATTATTATATATTAATACCAGGCTCAATACAATATAATTATATATTAATACCAGGCTCTATATAATAGAATTATATATTAATACTAGGCTCTATATAACATTATTATAGATTAATACCAGGCTCTATATAACATTATTATATATTAATACCAGGCTCAATACAATAGAATTATATATTAATACCAGGCTCTATATAATAGAATTATAGATTAATACCAGGCTCAATACAATATAATTATAGATTAATACCAGGCTCTATATAATAGAATTATATATTAATACCAGGCTCTATATAATAGAATTATATATTAATACCAGGCTCTATATAATAGAATTATATATTAATACCAGGCTCTATATAATAGAATTATATATTAATACCAGGCTCTATATAACATAATTATATATTAATACCAGGCTCTATATAATATAATTATATATTAATACCAGGCTCTATATAATATAATTATAGATTAATACCAGGCTCTATATAATATAATTATATATTAATACCAGGCTCAATAGAATAGAATTATATATTAATACCAGGCTCTATATAATATAATTATAGATTAATACCAGGCTCAATACAATATAATTATATATTAATACCAGGCTCAATAGAATAGAATTATATATTAATACCAGGCTCTATATAATATAATTATATATTAATACCAGGCTCCATAGAATAGAATTATAGATTAATACCAGGCTCTATATAACATTATTATAGATTAATACCAGGCTCTATAAAACATTATTATAGATTAATACCAGGCTCTATATAATATAATTATAGATTAATACCAGGCTCTATATAACATTATTATATATTAATACCAGGCTCAATAGAATATAATTATAGATTAATACCAGGCTCTATATAATATAATTATAGATTAATACCAGGCTCTATATAATATAATTATATATTAATACCAGGCTCTATATAATATAATTATAGATTAATACCAGGCTCAATAGAATAGAATTATATATTAATACCAGGCTCTATATAATATAATTATAGATTAATACCAGGCTCAATACAATATAATTATATATTAATACCAGGCTCAATAGAATAGAATTATATATTAATACCAGGCTCTATATAATAGAATTATAGATTAATACCAGGCTCAATAGAATAGAATTATAGATTAATACCAGGCTCTATATAATATAATTATATATTAATACCAGGCTCAATAGAATAGAATTATAGATTAATACCAGGCTCTATATAACATTATTATAGATTAATACCAGGCTCAATACAATAGAATTATAGATTAATACCAGGCTCTATATAACATTATTATAGATTAATACCAGGCTCTATATAATATAATTATAGATTAATACCAGGCTCTATATAACATTATTATAGATTAATACCAGGCTCTATATAATATAATTATAGATTAATACCAGGCTCTATATAACATTATTATAGATTAATACCAGGCTCTATATAACATTATTATAGATTAATACCAGGCTCTATATAATATAATTATAGATTAATACCAGGCTCTATATAACATTATTATAGATTAATACCAGGCTCTATATAATAGAATTATAGATTAATACCAGGCTCTATATAATATAATTATATATTAATACCAGGCTCTATATAGCATTATAGATTAATACCAGGCTCTATATAACATTATTATATATTAATACCAGGCTCAATAGAATATAATTATAGATTAATACCAGGCTCTATATAATATAATTATAGATTAATACCAGGCTCTATATAATATAATTATAGATTAATACCAGGCTCTATATAACATTATTATAGATTAATACCAGGCTCTATATAACATTATTATATATTAATACCAGGCTCAATAGAATATAATTATAGATTAATACCAGGCTCTATATAACATTATTAGAGATTAATACCAGGCTCAATACAATATAATTATATATTAATACCAGGCTCTATATAACATTATTATAGATTAATACCAGGCTCTATAAAACATTATTATATATTAATACCAGGCTCTATAAAACATTATTATAGATTAATACCAGGCTCTATATAACATTATTATAGATTAATACCAGGCTCAATACAATATAATTATATATTAATTCCAGGCTCTATATAAAATAAATATAGATTAATACCAGGCTCTATATAACATTATTATAGATTAATACCAGGCTCTATATAATATACTAATAAGGGGCTTTATCAAACTCTCCTATTGTAATAAAATACATTGACTTCATTTTGACACTTTAACTGCACTGTTTAAATGTTCCTCTAAAATGAGGCTGACCAATGTAATGTCTGAGTTTAATATTTTAGTAAACATTATGTCATGTATTTCATTCAGGTCATAATTATTTCCCCATTAGTGTAAACGTCCCATGTTGTCTCTGATAGTCCTGTTTGGGTCCAACTGAGGTCTGGGTAGCCAACTGACTGAAATGTGCGTCCTAAACTACACAATATTCCCTATATAGTGCACTACTTTTGACCAGGGCCAATAGGGTAGCAGTGGACTACCTGGCTACTATCTGTATGCCTCTGTCATTTCTATTCCTGTGTACCTGGTGCTTGGCCAGAGGGGAAACTGACTACAGGACACGCCATTTCTATTCCTCTGTACCTGGTGCTTGGCCAGAGGGGAAACTAACTACAGGACACCATTTCTATTCCTCTGTACCTGGTGCTTGGCCAGAGGGGAAACTGACTACAGGACACACCATTTCTATTCCTCCGTACCTGGTGCTTGGCCAGAGGGGAAACTGACTATAGGACACACCATTTCTATTCCTCCGTACCTGGTGCTTGGCCAGAGGGGAAACTGACTATAGGACACACCATTTCTATTCCTCTGTACCTGGTGCTTGGCCAGAGAGGAAACTGACTACAGGACATGTCATTTCTATTCCTCTGTACCTGGTGCTTGGCCAGAGGGGAAACTGACTACAGGACACACCATTTCTATTCCTCTGTACCTGGTGCTTGGCCAGAGGGGAAACTGACTACAAGACGCACCATTTCTATTCCTCTGTACCTGGTGCTTGGCCAGAGGGGAAACTGACTACAGGACACACCATTTCTATTCCTCTGTACCTGGTGCTTGGCCAGAGGGGAAACTAACTACAGGACACGCCATTTCTATTCCTCTGTACCTGGTGCTTGGCCAGAGGGGAAACTGACTACAGGACACCATTTCTATTCCTCTGTACCTGGTGCTTGGCCAGAGGGGAAACTGACTACAAGACACACCATTTCTATTCCTCCGTACCTGGTGCTTGGCCAGAGGGGAAACTGACTACAAGACGCACCATTTCTATTCCTCTGTACCTGGTGCTTGGCCAGAGGGGAAACTGACTACAGGACATGCCATTTCTATTCCTCTGTACCTGGTGCTTGGCCAGAGGGGAAACTGACTACAGGACATGCCATTTCTATTCCTCTGTACCTGGTGCTTGGCCAGAGGGGAAACTGACTACAAGACACACCATTTCTATTCCTCTGTACCTGGTGCTTGGCCAGAGGGGAAACTGACTACAGGACACACCATTTCTATTCCTCTGTACCTGGTGCTTGGCCAGAGGGGAAACTAACTGCAGGACATGCTGAAGGTGAATACCTTAAGTCATGTAGTTATCTGTCAGAGCTCAGAGAGAGAGAGAGAGAGACAGGTCAGGACAGGGTTTCTCAAACTTGGTCCCGGGGACCTCGAGGGGTGCACTACCACAGCTGATCCCCCCCCCAAAAAAATCAACTTATCATCAAGCTTTGATCCTTCGAATCAGCTGTGTTGTGTCACGTTCTGACCTTAGTTCTTTTATTATGTCTTTGTTTTAGTATGGTCAGGGCGTGAGTTGGGTGGGTTGTCTATGTTCTTTTATTATGTCTTTGTTTTAGTAGGGTCAGGGCGTGAGTTGGGTGGGTTGTCTATGTTCTTTTATTATGTCTTTGTTTTAGTATGGTCAGGGCGTGAGTTGGGTGTGTTGTCTATGTTCTTTTATTATGTCTTTGTTTTAGTATGGTCAGGGCATGAGTTGAGTGGGTTGTCTATGTTCTTTTATTATGTCTTTGTTTTAGTATGGTCAGAGGGCGTGAGTTGGGTGGGTTGTCTATGTTCTTTTGTTATGTCTTTGTTTTAGTATGGTCAGGGTGTGAATTGGGTGGGTTGTCTATGTTCTTTTATTATGTCTTTGTTTTAGTTGGTCAGGGCGTGAGTTGGGTGGGTTGTCTATGTTCCTTTGTAATGTCTTTGTTTTAGTACGGTCAGGGCGTGAGTTGGGTGGGTTGTCTATGTTCCTTTTATTATGTCTTTGTTTTAGTATGGTCAGGACGTGAGTTGGGTGGGTTGTCTATGTTCTTTTATTATGTCTTTGTCTTTGTTTTAGTATGGTCAGGGTGTGAGTTGGGTGGGTTGTCTATGTTCCTTTTATTATGTCTTTGTTTTAGTATGGTCAGGGCGTGAGTTGGGTGGCTTGTCTATGTTCCTTTGTAATGTCTTTGTTTTAGTATGGTCAGGGCGTGAGTTGGGTGGCTTGTCTATGTTCTTTTATTATGTCTTTGTTTTAGTATGGTCAGGGCGTGAGTTGGGTGGGTTGTCTATGTTCTTTTATTATGTCTTTGTTTTAGTATGGTCAGGGCGTGAGTTGGGTGGCTTGTCTATGTTCCTTTGTAATGTCTTTGTTTTAGTATGGTCAGGGCGTGAGTTGGGTGGCTTGTCTATGTTCTTTTATTATGTCTTTGTTTTAGTATGGTCAGGGCGTGAGTTGGGTGGGTTGTCTATGTTCTTTTATTATGTCTTTGTTTTAGTATGGTCAGGGCGTGACTTGAGTGGGTTGTCTATGTTCCTTTTATCTATTGATTTGGGATTGCTGTGTTTCGGCCTAGTATGGTTCTCAATCAGAGGCAGCTGTTTATCGTTGTCCCTGATTGAGAACCATATTTAGGTAGCCCGGTTTCACTTTTGAGTTGTTGGTGATTATTTTCCTGTTTAGTTTAGTTTCTTTTGTCATTCACCTTCACTGGGACTGTTCGTTGGTCGTTTATTGTTTTGTTCAAGCGTTCTATTACTTAATTAAAAGATATGAACACTTACCCACGCTGCTCTTTGGTCCTCACCGTTTTCCACCGACGACCGTTACAAGTGTTTAGGCAACATCCCAAAACATGCAACCGTTAAGGTCCCGGGGACTGAGTTTGGGAAATGCCGGGTTAGAGGAGGCCTATCCCAATGTCCCTGGTCTTCCACAAGAACAGAGAAACGAATATAATAAAGAATCGACACCACCGGGAGGTTTTATCCAAGCAGAGCCAATCAGAGCCTTTACAAAGCACTGCTATCGACCAGGGCTCTAAGGGTCCATTTCAGATGAAGCCTGTACAATAAGGAGCCCTGGGCAACAGTAGTGTATTATATAGGGCAGGGCTGTCCAACCCTCTTCCTGGAGATCTACTGTCTCTTCCTGGAGATCTACTGTCTCTTCTAGGAGATCTACTGTTTCTTCCTGGAGATCTACTGTCCTGTAGGTTTTCAGTCCAACCCTCTTCCTGGAGATCTACTGTCCTGTAGGTTTACAGTCCAACCCTCTTCCTGGAGATCTACTGTCCTGTGGGTTTTACAGTCCAACCCTCTTCCTGGAGATCTACTGTCCTGTAGGTTTTACAGTCCAACCCTCTTCCTGGAGATCTACTGTCCTGTGGGTTTTACAGTCCAACCCTCTTCCTGGAGATCTACTGTCCTGTAGGTTTTACAGTCCAACCCTCTTCCTGGAGATCTACTGTCCTGTGGGTTTTACAGTCCAACCCTCTTCCTGGAGATCTACTGTCCTGTAGGTTTTACAGTCCAACCCTCTTCCTGGAGATCTACTGTCCTGTAGGTTTTACAGTCCAACCCTCTTCCTGGAGATCTACTTTCCTGTAGATTTTACAGTCCAACCCTCTTCCTGGAGATCTACTGTCCTGTAGGTTTTACAGTCCAACCCTCTTTCTGGAGATCTACTGTCCTGTAGGTTTTACAGTCCAACCCTCTTCCTGGAAATCTACTGTCCTGTGGGTTTTACAGTCCAACCCTCTTCCTGGAGATCTACTGTCCTGTGGGTTTTACAGTCCACCCCTCTTCCTGGAGATCTACTGTCCTGTAGGTTTTACAGTCCAACCCTCTTCCTGGAGATCTACTGTCCTGTGGGTTTTACAGTCCAACCCTCTTCCTGGAGATCTACTGTCCTGTGGGTTTTACAGTCCAACCCTCTTCCTGGAAATCTACTGTCCTGTGGGTTTTACAGTCCAACCCTCTTCCTGGAGATCTACTGTCCTGTAGGTTTACAGTCCAACCCTCTTCCTGGAGATCTACTGTCCTGTAGGTTTACAGTCCAACCCTCTTCCTGGAGATCTACTGTCCTGTAGGTTTACAGTCCAACCCTCTTCCTGGAGATCTACTGTCCTGTATGTTTTCAGTCCAACCTTCTTCCTGGAGATCTACTGTCCTGTAGGTTTACAGTCCAACCCTCTTCCTGGAGATCTACTGTCCTGTAGGTTTACAGTCCAACCCTCTTCCTGGAGATCTACTGTCCTGTAGGTTTACAGTCCAACCCTCTTCCTGGAGATCTACTGTCCTGTAGGTTTACAGTCCAACCCTCTTCCTGGAGATCTACTGTCCTGTAGGTTTACAGTCCAACCCTCTTCCTGGAGATCTACTGTCCTGTAGGTTTACAGTCCAACCCTCTTCCTGGAGATCTACTGTCCTGTAGGTTTACAGTCCAACCCTCTTCCTGGAGATCTACTGTCCTGTAGGTTTACAGTCCAACCCTCTTCCTGGAGATCTACTGTCCTGTAGGTTTACAGTCCAACCCTCTTCCTGGAGATCTACCGTCCTGTGGGTTTTCAGAATGCTTTTGATTCCAGGTAGAATGCTTTTGATTCCAGGTAGAATGCTTTTGATTCCAGGTAGAATGATTTTGATTCCAGGTAGAATGCTTTTGATTCCAGGTAGAATGCTTTTGATTCCAGGTAGAATGCTTTTGATTCCAGGTAGAATGCTTTTGATTCCAGGTAGAATGCTTTTGATTCCAGGTAGAATGCTTTTGATTCCAGGTAGAATGCTTTTTATTCCAGGTAGAATGCTTTTGGATTCCATTTTGAACCCTTTCCACAGAGGGTTCTACATGCAACTAAAAAATAGTTTTACTTGGAACCAAAAAGGGTCATCCCATGGGGACAGCCAAAATAACCCCTTTTTGGAAACCTTTTTTCCCCCTAAGAGCGGGTCTCCGAAAAGCTCTATGGGGTCGTGAGATAGACACAAAGCATTATCATAATCCATAAAGCTGCTGTAGACAGGGTAGCAGGTGATGACCTCCCATGAGAGGTCACAGCAGTGTACAGTATCACTCTAATGAAGGATTGTCCCTCCTTCACAGATCTTCTGAACTCGCTACGTTGGGTTCAAGAGGCTATGGGCCGCATACCAAATGGGAACCTATTCCCTATATAGTGCACTACTTTTGGCCAGAGCCCTATGGGAAATAGCACGCCATTTGGGATGGGCCATACATCTTGGAGTAGGAGGAGAGACATATGCTGTTGGACACCCAGCTATACTGTCGTATACACTCTACTATACTGTAGTATACATCCAGCTATACTGAGGTATACACTCTGATATACTGTAGTATACATTATGATATACATTTGGACATCCAGCTATACTGTAGTATACACTCTGATATACTGTAGTATTTGCTCTGATATGCTATACTGCAGTATACACTCTGATATTCTATTGGACAACCAGCTATACTGTAGTATACACTCTGATATACTGTAGGGTACGCTCTGATATGCTATACTGCAGTATACACTCTGATATTCTATTGGACAACCAGCTATACTGTAGTATACACTCTGATATACTGTAGTATACATTATGATATACATTTGGACATCCAGCTATACTGTAGTATACACTCTGATATACTGTAGTATACATTATGATATACATTTGGACATCCAGCTATACTGCAGTATACACTCTGATATTCTATTGGACAACCAGCTATACTGTAGTATACACTCTGATATACTGTAGTATACATTATGATATACATTTGGACATCCAGCTATACTGTAGTATACACTCTGATATACTGTAGTATACATTATGATATACATTTGGACATCCAGCTATACTGTAGTATACACTCTGATATACTGTAGTATACATTATGATATACTGTAGTATACACTCTGATATACTGTAGTATACACTGATGGCTTAATCAATAGATCTGTGTCCTTCAGCTTCAATGCCAAGTGCCTCATTAAGAAACCCTCTCCTTCACGTCCAGTCTCACATGCATGGAGACTATCAGTGCAAATACATTGTGTGGCTAAATCCCACATGACATTCTAAGCCTATTTCATGAACCCATTTACTGAGAAATTCATCAAGACAGCTTTCACCTTATTTTTACCAAAACAACATTCGGTTTTTCTAACATGGCATGACGCTTCACTGACCTTTGAGTCACAATCACACATATGAAATAACCTGATGATTCTCCGAGGCACACTGGCAGCTGCCTTGAGTAATGTGACGTCCTATTCAAACCCTATGTCGTAAGAGTTCGTTAATACGCTACTAGCATGTTGTAATACATGTTAAGAAGGTGATAGCTGAAATCAAATCAAATCTCATTTATTTTTACATCAGCTGATATCTCAAAGTGCTGTACAGAAACCCAGCCTAAAACCAACCAAACAGCAAGCCATGCAGGTGTAGAAGCACGGTGGCTAGGAAAAACTCCCTAGAAAGGCCAAAACCTAGGAAGAAACCTAGAGAGGAACCAGGCTATGTGGGGTGGCCAGTCCTCTTCTGGCTGTGCCGGGTGGAGATTATAACAGAACATGGCCAAGATGTTCAAATGTTCATAAATGACCAGCAGGGTCAAATAATAATAATCACAGTAGTTGTCGAGGGTGCAGCAAGTCAGCACCTCAGGAGTAAATGTCAGTTGGCTTTTCATAGCCGATCATTAAGAGTATCTCTACCCCTCCTGCTGGATCATGTTAATCATGTTAGTCATGTTAATCATTTGAATCATGTTAGTCATGTTCGTCATGTTAGTCATGTTACTCATGTTAGTCATGTTAGTCATGTTAGTCATGTTAATCATGTTAATCATGTTAATCATGTTAGTCATGTTAGTCATTTAAATCATGTTAATCATGTTAGTCAAGTTAATCATTTGAATCATGTTAATCATTCGAATCATGTTAATAATTTGAATCATGTTAATCATAATAGTCATGTTCATCATGTTAATCATTTGAATCATGTTAATCATTTTAAAAGGCATTCATACACATCATAGTTATTTACTCTATGAGATCAAACAGATCTGGGACCAGGCTAGGACCATAGGAGTTGACAGGACAACACAAATAGGTCTGAGACCAGGCTAAGGAACCATAGGAGTTGACTAGACAACACAAACATGTCTGGGACAAGGCTAAGGAACCATAGGAGTTGACTAGACAACACAAATAGGTCTGAGACCAGGCTAGGAAACATAGGAGTTGACAAAACAACACAAACATGTCTGAGACCAGGCTAGGAACCATAGGAGTTGACTAGACAACACAAACATGTCTGGGACCAGGCTAGGAACCATAGGAGTTGACAGGACAACACAAACATGTCTGAGACCAGGCTAAGGAACCATAGGAGTTGACTAGACAACACAAACATGTCTGAGACCAGGCTAGGAACCATAGGAGTTGACTAGACAACACAAACATGTCTGGGACCAGGCTAGGAACCATAGGAGTTGACAAAACAACACAAACATGTCTGGGACCAGGCTAGGAACCATAGGAGTTGACTAGACAACACAAACATGTCTGGGACCAGGCTAGGAACCATAGGAGTTGACTAGACAACACAAACATGTCTGGGACCAGGCTAGGAACCATAGGAGTTGACAAAACAACACAAACATATCTGGGACCAGGCTAGGAACCATAGGAGTTGACAGGACAACACAAACATGTCTGGGACCAGGCTAGGAACCATAGGAGTTGACAAAACAACACAAACATGTCTGGGACCAGGCTAGGGATCTCTACCAGTTCCTGTGTCGTATATTTCCCCTATGAGCCCTCTGGGGGATCAACTTTCCACAGACTTTACTCTGTAACTAAAGGGTCACAATGTACCGAGTCAAATCATGACTTTGTGGCTTGTCAAGTATTGCCTGCGTTACGTAAATGCCCTGTTTCCTTGGTGACCAACCTAGACCTCCGGTCAAACGTCTAGCATTAGTCATAATTAATAATGTGACAAAGCAGCAGTTTCAATAATTAAACACAAACGTATTAAAACTCCTGAGTTCAGTCCCAAATGGTACCCTATTCCATGTATTCTATTCCCTGTATTCTATTCCCTGTATTCTATTCCCTGTATTCTATTCCCTATATTCTATTCCCTGTATTCTATTCCATGTATTCTATTCCCTGTATTCTATTCCCTGTATTCTATTCCCTATATTCTATTCCCTAAATTCTATTCCCTGTATTCTATTCCCTATATTCTATTCCCTGTATTCTATTCCATGTATTCTATTCCCTGTATTCTATTCCCTATATTCTATTCCCTATATTCTATTCCATGTATTCTATTCCCTGTATTCTATTCCCTATATTCTATTCCCTATATTCTATTCCATGTATTCTATTCCCTGTATTCTATTCCCTGTATTCTATTCCCTATATTCTACTCCATGTATTCTATTCCCTATATTGTATTCCCTATATTCTATTCCCTAAATTCTATTCCCTAAATTCTATTCCCTGTATTCTATTCCCTGTATTCTATTCCCTGTATTCTATTCCCTATATTGTATTCCCTATATTCTATTCCCTATATTCTATTCCCTAAATTCTATTCCCTAAATTCTATTCCCTGTATTCTATTCCCTGTATTCTATTCCCTGTATTCTATTCCCTGTATTCTATTCCCTGTATTCTATTCCCTGTATTCTATTCCCTGTATTCTATTCCCTATATTCTATTCCCTATATTCTATTCCCTATATTCTATTCCCTATATTCTATTCCCTAAATTCTATTCCCTGTATTCTATTCCCTGTATTCTATTCCCTGTATTCTATTCCCTGTATTCTATTCCCTGTGTGACGTAGAAGTCAGTCACTGGCCGCGGGCAGCATTTGGTTCTTTAACGCACACACATATTCATCACTCCTCCCTGCGCCATTATAAGATAAGTTAACAATGTGGGTCGACACACAAATTAACTTCTGTCTTGGTGCATGCATTTCACACTTGTCAATGTTCATATTTGAGAGATACAATAATTATTATACTTATCAATGTTGTGGATGAGCGCATTGTTTGTTCTGTTCCTCTCTCTCCATCTCTGTAGCTTCCGGGTATGCTGGAAAAGGACCCGAGCTAAGGGAATTGGGTTGGCTTTATAGTGCCTGTCCCAAATGGCTCATTAATGCATATGGGCATATTGAAAGATATTGTCAGTAGTGATGTAATGTTGTAAATGTTATGTTGTGATATTGTTTAAAACAGTGTTGCAATGTATGTCCTTTAGTATGTTTAGTTCATGGAAAATGTAGGTTTGTATTGTTAATTGATTAATTAATTAGGGTTAATTGTTCTGAGGGGAGGGGCTAGCCCTACAAAAGGAGCCTCTCTTTCAGTCATGAAGAGGCAGTTTTGGATTGAGCTGTGGATGGGGCAGCATTGTTTTTAAGCTGTCCCATAAGGTAGACGTTGATGGCAGTACTGTTGTTTTTTGTTCCGGAATCACTTGTAAATAAACACCTTTGCACAGAAGAACTTTTGCAGTTCCGCCATCTTTTTATTTTGATAGAGGTTAGGTTATCCAGTTTAGCCTTCTGGCCTACTCTACGTGACACCCTGTATTCTATTCCCTGTATTCTATTCCCTGTATTGTATTCCCTATATTCTATTCCCTAAATTCTATTCCCTAAATTCTATTCCCTATATTCTATTCCCTATATTATATTCCCTGTATTATATTCCCTATATTCTATTCCCTATATTATATTCCCTGTATTCTATTCCCTGTATTCTAGTCCCTGTATTATATTCCCTATATTCTATTCCCTATATTCTATTCCCTATATTCTCTTCCCTGTATTATATTCCCTATATTATATTCCCTGTATTATATTCCCTACATTATATTCCCTATATTCTATTCCCTATATTCTATTCCCTGTATTATATTCCCTATATTATATTCCCTATATTCTCTTCCCTGTATTATATTCCCTGTATTATAATCCCTATATTCTATTCCCTGTATTATATTCCCTATATTATATTCCCTGTATTATATTCCCTATATTATATTCCCTGTATTATATTCCCTGTATTATATTCCCTGTATTATATTCCCTATATTATATTCCCTATATTATATTCCCTGTATTATATTCCCTATATTCTATTCCCTGTATTATATTCCCTATATTATATTCCCTATATTCTCTTCCCTGTATTATATTCCCTATATTATAATCCCTGTATTATATTCCCTATATTATAATCCCTATATTCTATTCCCTGTATTATATTCCCTATATTATATTCCCTGTATTATATTCCCTATATTATATTCCCTGTATTATATTCCCTGTATTATATTCCCTGTATTCTATTCCCTATATACTTAATGGGCCTTGGTCAAAAGTGGTGCACTCTACATATATAGATGTATTTTTATTTTTCAGCTGAACCTTTATTAAACTATAAAGGGAAATGGGGTGCAAGGAGGAAGTCATCTGATAGGCCTCATGAACTCAGTAATGTATTTAGAGAGAAACCAAGCAAATCGCAGCCATTTAACCTGAAGAGGCTACAGGCTACTTTTACTCAATTAAATGGACCATCTCTCTCAGGTCAACAACAAAGACCCTTGTTGAGGAAATATGTGGTTCAAATCTATACATATGTCCATGTGTGGACACATTTCTCCTCAAGTCTTTCTGGACAGAGAGAAATGTCATTTGGGTTGACTCATGAAGAGGTTCTACATCTGCCGTGTTCAGTTGAGAATCTCTGTCAGTACATCCTCCGTGTTCAGTTGAGAATCTCTGTCAGGTCATCTGCCGTGTTCAGTTGAGAATCTCTGTCAGGTCATCTGTCGTGTTCAGTTGAGAATCTCTTGAGGTCATCTGCCTTGTTCAGTTGACAATCTCTGTCAGTTCATCTGTCGTGTTCAGTTGATAATCTCTGTCAGTTCATCTGCCGTGTCCAGTTGACAATCTCTGTCAGGTCATCTGTCGTGTTCAGTTGACAATCTCTGTCAGTACATCCTCCGTGTTCAGTTGACAATCTCTGTCAGTACATCTGTCATGTTCAGTTGAGAATCTCTGTCAGGTCATCTGTCGTGTTCAGTTGAGAATCTCTGTCAGTTCATCTGTCGTGTTCAGTTGAGAATCTCTGTCAGTACATCTGTCGTGTTCAGTTGACAATCTCTGTCAGGTCATCTGCCGTGTTCAGTTGAGAATCTCTGTCAGGTCATTTGCCGTGTTCAGTTGAGAATCTCTGTCAGTTCATCTGTCATGTTCAGTTGACAATCTCTAAATTCAACGATGAAGACTGCAGTTCAGCGATGAAGACCCCAGTTCAACAATGAAGACCTTGTGAAGGAAATATGAGGAAAAACCAATGAGCTTCTAGGAGAGCTGATCTCGGATCAGTTTAGCCTTTTAGATCATAATGAGTTAGATTATAAGGACAGATCCTAGATCAGAATTAATTAGATTATATGGACAAATCCTAGATCAGAATGAGTTAGATTCTAAGGACAGATCCTAGATCAGAATGAACTAGATGATATGGACAGATCCTAGATCAGAATGAATTAGATTATAAGGACAGATCCTAGATCAGAATGAATTAGATTATAACGACAGAATCTAGATCAGCACACCTGCTCTAAAACACTTTGTGGATGCGGATATTGGTTAGACGTGTTTATGCATTCACAGATAATGGCTCCTGGAGGCCAGATGAGGTTTTACATGTGTTGAGACATTCACAGATAATGGCTCCTGGAGATGAGGTTCTACATGTGTTGAGACACTGAGCGATAATGGCTCCTGGAGATGAGGTTCTACATGTGTTGAGACATTCACAGATAATGGCTCCTGGAGATGAGGTTCTACATGTGTTGAGACATTCACAGATAATGGCTCCTGGAGATGAGGTTCTACATGTGTTGAGACATTCACAGATAATGGCTCCTGGAGATGAGGTTCTACATGTGTTGAGACATTCACAGATAATGGCTCCTGGAGATGAGGTTCTACATGTGTTGAGACATTGAGAGATATTTAGACTTTTCCTATACACTATTTAGTTCAGAATGTCTTACCTAGAAATTATCCCTCAGCATAACCAGATCTATACAGTCCAGAATGTTCTACTTCCCTCAGCATAACCAGATCTATACAGTCCAGAATGTCCTACTTCCCTCATCATAACCAGATCTATACAGTCCAGAATGTCCTACTTCCCTCAGCATTACCAGATCTATACAGTCCAGAATGTTCTACTTCCCTCAGCATAACCAGATCTATACAGTCCAGAATGTCCTACTTCCCTCATCATAACCAGATCTATACAGTCCAGAATGTCCTACTTCCCTCATCATAACCAGATCTATACAGTCCAGAATGTTCTACTTCCCTCATCATAACCAGATCTATACAGTCCAGAATGTCCTACTTCCCTCATCATAACCAGATCTATACAGTCCAGAATGTCCTACTTCCCTCATCATAACCAGATCTATACAGTCCAGAATGTTCTACTTCCCTCATCATAACCAGATCTATACAGTCCAGAATGTTCTACTTCCCTCAGCATAACCAGATCTATACAGTCCAGAATGTTCTACATCCCTCAGCATAACCAGATCTATACAGTCCAGAATGTTCTACTTCCCTCAGCATGACCAGATCTATACAGTCCAGAATGTTCTACTTCCCTCAGCATTACCAGATCTATACAGTCCAGAATGTTCTACTTCCCTCAGCACAACCAGATCTATACAGTTCAGAATGTCCTACCTCTACATTATCCCTCAGCATAACCAGATCTATACAGTCCAGAATGTTCTACTTCCCTTAGCATAACCAGATCTATACAGTCCAGAATGTTCTACATCCCTCAGCATAACCAGATCTATACAGTCCAGAATGTTCTACTTCCCTCAGCATGACCAGATCTACACAGTCCAGAATGTCCTACTTCCCTCAGCATTACCAGATCTATACAGTCCAGAATGTTCTACTTCCCTCAGCACAACCAGATCTATACAGTTCAGAATGTCCTACCTCTACATTATCCATCAGCATAACCAGATCAATACAGTCCAGAATGTCCTACTTCCCTTAGCATAACCAGATCTATACAGTCCAGAATGTTCTACTTCCCTCAGCATAACCAGATCTATACAGTCCAGAATGTTCTACTTCCCTCAGCACAACCAAATCTATACAGTCCAGAATGTCCTACTTCCCTCAGCATACCCAGATCAATACAGTCCAGAATGTCCTACTTCTAAATTATCCCTCAGCATAACCAGATCTATACAGTCCAGAATGTCCTACTTCCCTCAGCATAACCAGATCTATACAGTCCAGAATGTCCTACTTCCCTCAGCATAACCAGATCTATACAGTTCAGAATGTCCTACCTCTACATTATCCCTCAGCATAACCAGATCTATACAGTCCAGAATGTTCTACTTCCCTCATCATAACCAGATCTATACAGTCCAGAATGTTCTACTTCCCTCAGCATA
Source organism: Oncorhynchus masou masou (assembly GCF_036934945.1). Classification (NCBI taxonomy): domain Eukaryota; kingdom Metazoa; phylum Chordata; class Actinopteri; order Salmoniformes; family Salmonidae; genus Oncorhynchus; species Oncorhynchus masou. Next base: position 572,007 of record NC_088238.1, on the reverse strand, counting down.
ACCAGATCGATACAGTCCAGAATGCCCTACTTCCCTCAGCATAACCAGATCTCCATTTCAATCATTTCCGTTGCGATGCAGAGCAGAACCAGCCAGTAATAAAAAATCTCATTATAAGGAGATATTATAAAATCTCCTTTGCAATTACAAAAGCATTTTGGGTAATTATCCGCTTGACCTCAGTCGATTCTTTATCTGCACCAGAGATTGATTCCCTCTGTCTCCCTCTCCTTGTGAAACACAGTCAGGATTCAAGGGTCAACGTCAGACCAACCCCTGTGAAACACAGTCAGGATTCAAGGGTCAACGTCAGACCAACCCCTGTGAAACACAGTCAGGATTCAAGGGTCAACGTCAGACCAACCCCTGTGAAACACAGTCAGGATTCAAGGGTCAACGTCAGACCAACCCCTGTGAAACACAGTCAGGATTCAAGGGTCAACGTCAGACCAACCCCTGTGAAACACAGTCAGGATTCAAGGGTCAACGTCAGACCAACCCCTGTGAAACACAGTCAGGATTCAAGGGTCAACGTCAGACCAACCCTCCACAGATGTGGATGAATTCCAGAACGTCATCATCTCAAAGGGAAACAGTGATGTTCTGACAGATATCTGCAAATACACATTCAGTTGAACCCCTTTTCCCAGTGATTCATTTCCTGCCAGAACAGGATCCAACACCTCTCAATTTTGGACCGTTTCGTTACGGAACATATTAGTCCGGATCTGATACATTTCCTAGCATGAAAATAAAAAGGTTTCACAGTTTGCAATGTAAAAATTAAAATAAATGCGATCAGTGTGAATTGGAGTTGCATCCTCTGTAATTATCTTGCAACCTGTGAAAACGTGCCTGATATTCTAATTGATTGATTCGCATTGGGGCGGCTCCGGGTTAACGGGTTACGCAACAATGTAGCCTAGCGACCGACTCCTGGCCGTTGCCGTGGTGAGAGCGAGAAGCGCGCCTGAATCTCTCATTGTAACTAGAGTGAGATTCACTGAAATGATATAATATCAGAATACTTCACCAGGTGTAGGCCTATAATTTAGCCCCAGAGGATCAATAGTTTATATTAAAAAAATATAGCCTAGCTGTGGATTGTGTGTTGTCACGCCCTGACCTTAGAGAGACTTTTTATTTCTCTATTTGGTTAGGTCGGGGTGGGATTTGGGTGGGCATTCTAGTTTTTCTATTTCTTTGTTGGCCGATTATAGTTCCCAATCAGGGGCAGCTGTCAATCGTTGTCTCTGATTGGGGATCATACTTAGGCAGTCTTTTTTCCACCTTTAGGTTGTGGGATCTTGACTATGTTCGTGTGTTGTTGAGTTCTGCACTGCATGTAGCTTTACGTTCATTTTTTTTGTATTTTGTTGTTTTTTTTCTGTGTTTTTTAGGAAAAATATACGGCCTACCACGCTTCACCCTGGTCCAATCCAGCTCTAAACGATCGTGACATGTGTAGCCCAATTCAGTGGCGGGACTAGGGTTTTATACATGGGGTGACCTTGACAGAAAACTAGTGTGTAACCCTAACCTGGCATCTAAGGAGCATGAATGAATCCTATGATTGCTGATTAGAGGTAGAAGTGATGATTCACTGAACCCGGAGTTCTTCAATGTGACAGATCGTGAGGTCCATAAGGGTTACTACACTAGAATTCAATGTGCCAGATAGTGAGGTCCATAAGGGTTACTACACTAGAATTCAATGTGAGGTCCATAAGGGTTACTACACTAGAATTCAATGTGAGGTCCATAAGGGTTACTACACTAGAATTCAATGTGAGGTCCATAAGGGTTACTACACTAGAATTCAATGTGAGGTCCATAAGGGTTACTACACTATAATTCAATGTGAGGTCCATTAGGGTTACTACACTAGAATAGAATTCAATGTGAGGTCCATAAGGGTTACTACACTAGAATTCAATGTGAAGTCCATAAGGGTTACTACACTAGAATTCAATGTGAGGTACATAAGGGTTACTACACTAGAATTCAATGTGAGGTCCATCAGGGTTACTACACTAGAATTCAATGTGAGGTCCATAAGGGTTACTACACTAGAATTCAATGTGAGGTCCAACAGGGTTACTACACTACAATTCAATGTGAGGTCCATCAGGGTTACTACACTAGAATTCAATGTGAGGTCCATAAGGGTTACTACACTAGAATTCAATGTGAGGTCCATAAGGGTTACTACACTAGAATTCAATGTGAGGTCCATAAGGGTTACTACACTAGAATTCAATGTGACGGATAGTGAGGTCCATAAGGGTTACTTCACTAGAATTCATTGTGAGGTCCATAAGGGTTACTACAGTAGAATTCAATGTGAGGTCCATAAGGGTTACTACACTAGAATTCAATGTGAGGTCCATAAGGGTTACTACACTATAATTCAATGTGAGGTCCATTAGGGTTACTACACTAGAATAGAATTCAATGTGAGGTCCATAAGGGTTACTACACTAGAATTCAATGTGAGGTCCAACAGGGTTACTACACTACAATTCAATGTGAGGTCCATCAGGGTTACTACACTAGAATTCAATGTGAGGTCCATAAGGGTTACTACACTAGAATTCAATGTGAGGTCCATAAGGGTTACTACACTAGAATTCAATGTGAGGTACATAAGGGTTACTACACTAGAATTCAATGTGAGGTCCATCAGGGTTACTACACTAGAATTCAATGTGAGGTCCATAAGGGTTACTACACTAGAATTCAATGTGAGGTCCATTAGGGTTACTACACTAGAATTCAATGTGAGGTCCATTAGGGTTACTACACTAGAATTCAATGTGAGGTCCATAAGGGTTACTACACTAGAATTCAATGTGAGGTCCATACGGGTTACTACACTAGAATTCAATGTGAGGTCCATTAGGGTTACTACACTAGAATTCAATGTGAGGTCCATAAGGGTTACTACACTAGAACTCAATGTGAGGTCCATACGGGTTACTACACTAGAATTCAATGTGAGGTCCATTAGGGTTACTACACTAGAATTCAATGTGAGGTCCATATGGGTTACTACACTAGAATTCAATGTGAGGTCCATTAGGGTTACTACACTAGAATTCAATGTGAGGTCCATAAGGGTTACTACACTAGAATTCAATGTGAGGTTACATAAGGGTTACTACACTAGAATTCAATGTAAGGTCCATCAGGGTTACTACACTAGAATTCAATGTGAGGTCCATAAGGGTTACTACACTAGAATTCAATGTGAGGTCCATAAGGGTTACTACACTAGAATTCAATGTGAGGTTACATAAGGGTTACTACACTAGAATTCAATGTAAGGTCCATCAGGGTTACTACACTAGAATTCAATGTGAGGTCCATAAGGGTTACTACACTAGAATTCAATGTGAGGTCCAACAGGGTTACTACACTACAATTCAATGTGAGGTCCATCAGGCTTACTACACTAGAATTCAATGTGAGGTCCATAAGGGTTACTACACTAGAATTCAATGTGAGGTCCATAAGGGTTACTACACTAGAATTCAATGTGAGGTCCATAAGGGTTACTTCACTAGAATTCATTGTGAGGTCCATAAGGGTTACTACAGTAGAATTCAATGTGAGGTCCATAAGGGTTACTACACTATAATTCAATGTGAGGTCCATTAGGGTTACTACACTATAATAGAATTCAATGTGAGGTCCATAAGGGTTACTACACTAGAATTCAATGTGAGGTCCATAAGGGTTACTACACTAGAATTCAATGTGAGGTACATAAGGGTTACTACACTAGAATTCAATGTGAGGTCCATAAGGGTTACTACACTATAATTCAATGTAAGGTCCATAAGGGTTACTACACTAGAATTCAATGTGAGGTCCAACAGGGTTACTACACTACAATTCAATGTGAGGTCCATCAGGGTTACTACACTAGAATTCAATGTGAGGTCCATAAGGGTTACTACACTAGAATTCAATGTGAGGTCCATAAGGGTTACTACACTAGAATTCAATGTGAGGTCCATCAGGGTTACTACACTAGAATTCAATGTGAGGTCCATAAGGGTTACTACACTAGAATTCAATGTGAGGTACATAAGGGTTACTACACTACAATTCAATGTGAGGTCCATCAGGGTTACTACACTAGAATTCAATGTGAGGTCCATAAGGGTTACTACACTAGAATTCAATGTGAGGTCCATTAGGGTTACTACACTTGAATTCAATGTGAGGTCCATAAGGGTTACTACACTAGAATTCAATGTGAGGTACATAAGGGTTACTACACTAGAATTCAATGTGAGGTCCATCAGGGTTACTACACTAGAATTCAATGTGAGGTCCATAAGGGTTACTACACTAGAATTCAATGTGAGGTCCATAAGGGTTACTACACTAGAATTCAATGTGAGGTCCATAAGGGTTACTACACTAGAATTCAATGTGAGGTCCATCAGGGTTACTACACTAGAATTCAATGTGAGGTCCATAAGGGTTACTACACTAGAATTCAATGTGAGGTCCATTAGGGTTACTACACTAGAATTCAATGTGAGGTCCATACGGGTTACTACACTAGAATTCAATGTGAGGTCCATACGGGTTACTACACTAGAATTCAATGTGAGGTCCATACGGGTTACTACACTAGAATTCAATGTGAGGTCCATACGGGTTACTACACTGGAATTCAATGTGAGGTCCATTAGGGTTACTACACTAGAATTCAATGTGAGGTCCATAAGGGTTACTACACTAGAATTCAATGTGAGGTTACATAAGGGTTACTACACTAGAATTCAATGTAAGGTCCATCAGGGTTACTACACTAGAATTCAATGTGAGGTCCATAAGGGTTACTACACTAGAATTCAATGTGAGGTCCATAAGGGTTACTACACTAGAATTCAATGTGAGGTTACATAAGGGTTACTACACTAGAATTCAATGTAAGGTCCATCAGGGTTACTACACTAGAATTCAATGTGAGGTCCATAAGGGTTACTACACTAGAATTCAATGTGAGGTCCAACAGGGTTACTACACTACAATTCAATGTGAGGTCCATCAGGGTTACTACACTAGAATTCAATGTGAGGTCCATAAGGGTTACTACACTAGAATTCAATGTGAGGTCCATAAGGGTTACTACACTAGAATTCAATGTGAGGTCCATAAGGGTTACTTCACTAGAATTCATTGTGAGGTCCATAAGGGTTACTACAGTAGAATTCAATGTGAGGTCCATAAGGGTTACTACACTATAATTCAATGTGAGGTCCATTAGGGTTACTACACTATAATAGAATTCAATGTGAGGTCCATAAGGGTTACTACACTAGAATTCAATGTGAGGTCCATAAGGGTTACTACACTAGAATTCAATGTGAGGTACATAAGGGTTACTACACTAGAATTCAATGTGAGGTCCATCAGGGTTACTACACTAGAATTCAATGTGAGGTCCATAAGGGTTACTACACTAGAATTCAATGTGAGGTCCATTAGGGTTACTACACTTGAATTCAATGTGAGGTCCATTAGGGTTACTACACTTGAATTCAATGTGAGGTCCATAAGGGTTACTACACTAGAATTCAATGTGAGGTCCATAAGGGTTACTACACTAGAATTCAATGTGAGGTCCATTAGGGTTACTTCACTAGAATTCATTGTGAGGTCCATAAGGGTTACTACACTATAATTCAATGTAAGGTCCATAAGGGTTACTACACTAGAATTCAATGTGAGGTCCAACAGGGTTACTACACTACAATTCAATGTGAGGTCCATCAGGGTTACTACACTAGAATTCAATGTGAGGTCCATAAGGGTTACTACACTAGAATTCAATGTGAGGTCCATAAGGGTTACTACACTAGAATTCAATGTGAGGTCCATCAGGGTTACTACACTAGAATTCAATGTGAGGTCCATAAGGGTTACTACACTAGAATTCAATGTGAGGTACATAAGGTTACTACACTAGAATTCAATGTGAGGTCCATCAGGGTTACTACACTAGAATTCAATGTGAGGTCCATAAGGGTTACTACACTAGAATTCAATGTGAGGTCCATTAGGGTTACTACACTTGAATTCAATGTGAGGTCCATAAGGGTTACTACACTAGAATTCAATGTGAGGTACATAAGGGTTACTACACTAGAATTCAATGTGAGGTCCATCAGGGTTACTACACTAGAATTCAATGTGAGGTCCATAAGGGTTACTACACTAGAATTCAATGTGAGGTCCATAAGGGTTACTACACTAGAATTCAATGTGAGGTACATAAGGGTTACTACACTAGAATTCAATGTGAGGTCCATCAGGGTTACTACACTAGAATTCAATGTGAGGTCCATAAGGGTTACTACACTAGAATTCAATGTGAGGTCCATTAGGGTTACTACACTAGAATTCAATGTGAGGTCCATACGGGTTACTACACTAGAATTCAATGTGAGGTCCATACGGGTTACTACACTAGAATTCAATGTGAGGTCCATACGGGTTACTACACTAGAATTCAATGTGAGGTCCATACGGGTTACTACACTAGAATTCAATGTGAGGTCCATTAGGGTTACTACACTAGAATTCAATGTGAGGTCCATAAGGGTTACTACACTAGAATTCAATGTGAGGTTACATAAGGGTTACTACACTAGAATTCAATGTAAGGTCCATCAGGGTTACTACACTAGAATTCAATGTGAGGTCCATAAGGGTTACTACACTAGAATTCAATGTGAGGTCCAACAGGGTTACTACACTACAATTCAATGTGAGGTCCATCAGGGTTACTACACTAGAATTCAATGTGAGGTCCATAAGGGTTACTACACTAGAATTCAATGTGAGGTCCATAAGGGTTACTACACTAGAATTCAATGTGAGGTCCATAAGGGTTACTTCACTAGAATTCATTGTGAGGTCCATAAGGGTTACTACAGTAGAATTCAATGTGAGGTCCATAAGGGTTACTACACTATAATTCAATGTGAGGTCCATTAGGGTTACTACACTATAATAGAATTCAATGTGAGGTCCATAAGGGTTACTACACTAGAATTCAATGTGAGGTCCATAAGGGTTACTACACTAGAATTCAATGTGAGGTACATAAGGGTTACTACACTAGAATTCAATGTGAGGTCCATCAGGGTTACTACACTAGAATTCAATGTGAGGTCCATAAGGGTTACTACACTAGAATTCAATGTGAGGTCCATTAGGGTTACTACACTTGAATTCAATGTGAGGTCCATTAGGGTTACTACACTTGAATTCAATGTGAGGTCCATAAGGGTTACTACACTAGAATTCAATGTGAGGTCCATAAGGGTTACTACACTAGAATTCAATGTGAGGTCCATTAGGGTTACTACACTTGAATTCAATGTGAGGTCCATAAGGGTTACTACACTAGAATTCAATGTGAGGTCCATAAGGGTTACTACACTAGAATTCAATGTGAGGTCCATAAGGGTTACTACACTAGAATTCAATGTGAGGTCCATCAGGGTTACTACACTAGAATTCAATGTGAGGTCCATTAGGGTTACTACACTAGAATTCAATGTGAGGTCCATAAGGGTTACTACACTCGAATTCAATGTGAGGTCCATAAGGGTTACTACACTATAATTCATTGTGAGGTCCATAAGGGTTACTACACTAGAATTCAATGTGCAGGTAGTGAGGTCCATAAGGGTTACTACACTAGAATTCAATGTGCAGGTAGTGAGGTCCATAAGGGTTACTACACTAGAATTCAATGTGAGGTCCATAAGGGTTACTACACTAGAATTCAATGTGCAGGTAGTGAGGTCCATAAGGGTTACTACACTAGAATTCAATGTGAGGTCCATAAGGGTTACTACACTAGAATTCAATGTGCAGGTAGTGAGGTCCACAAGGGTTACTACACTAGAATTCAATGTGAGGTCCATAAGGGTTACTACACTAGAATTCAATGTGAAGTCCATAAGGGTTACTACACTATAACTCAATGTGAGGTCCATAAGGGTTACTTCACTAGATTTTTTTAACATACTATGTAAAGTCAGTGTCTCTACCTGGGAACTGTAGCGCTCTCTCTCTCTCACTCTCTCTCTCCCTCTCTCTCTCTCTCTCTCTCTCACACACACACACACACACCACTGTACTCACATGCTGGAGAGATTTGGGTCACTCTGTTTTCACTCTGTTAAAAAAGTGTTGAACATCCTAAATATTTTCAGAAAGAACACACTGCAATATGACGTACCAGGTAGAAATGGACTTGAAAAATATAAATAATTTTGGGGCCCATCAATATTACAAACGTACAAAATCATATTCATGCTCATGGATATTATGTTAACTAATAGCAAAGAAACGTTTTGGGTATTGGCCTAATCAAGACCATATTAAATCTGTGTGACGTGATACCCTTTGGATTGATCATTATAGAACGTCAGTGTGCTAGCAGGTTTTAATCATGAGCAGAGGGACCACCTAAATGCCTAATTATCTCTGGTAGATTTCAAAACAGCACAATTCTGCAGTTCTGGTGAGAACTGGCAAAAATGTTTCACAAACTCGTCCGTGTCGAGAGAGCGTGCCCTCTTTGACTCAACACGGAGAATTCAGAGGTGACTTGACCTGTCATCAACCATCGTTGTCCTACGGTGGGTTTTATTTCATTATTTAAATAAAATGTTATATGTACATTTAATCTTATTCATTTCTTTACACTTGTGTGTATAAGGTAGTTGTTGTGAAATTGTTAGGTTAGATTACTCGTTGGTTATTACTGCACTGTCGGAACTAGAAGCACAAGCATTTCGCTACACTCACATCTGCTAACCATGTGACAAATAAAATGTGATTGGATTTGAATCCGTTTTAGAGCTGAGAAGCTTCTCTCGCGAGAAGCACTACTGACTGGTGTAACAACATAAATCTTACAAAGTCTAAATAGCTCACGGAAGATCTCTTTATAAGGTTCTTGTCACGTTCTGACCTTAGTTCTTTTATTATGTCTTTGTTTTAGTATGGTCAGGGCGTGAGTTGGGTGGGTTGTCTATGTTCCTTTTATCTATTGATTTGGGGTTTATGTGTTTGGCCTGGTATGGTTCTCAATCAGAGGCAGCTGTCAATTGTTGTCCCTGATTCATGAGAATCATACTTAGGGAGCCTGGTTTCACTTTTGAGTTGTGGGTGTTTATTTTCCGTGTTGATGCCACACGGGACTGTTTCGGTTTGATTACTTCACGTTTATTGTTTGGTTCTGTGTTCATTACTTTATTAAAAAACATGAAGACTTACCACACTGTGCTTTGGTCCTCACCTTCTTCCACCACAGAGGAACGTTACAGTTCTAGAAACACAACAAAGTCGAGGAGAGGAGACGGTCTGTCCCTTCCACTTCTCTCTCTCCTACCAAGAAGCCGCTTGGTTTGATGAACCTGATGTTTGAGGTCCTTTAAATCTGGCTCAAAGATCTGAGCGAAGGCAAACAGAGGCTCCTCATTGAAGAATGTTGTCCTCTTTGGGTTGAGAGACTGGACCCCTTTGCATTATCTTCCAAGTCTTCTTTGGAAAACTCTTCTGCAGCTCAGCGGTGAGACTGTCAAGCACCTGATTAAAGACAGCTCTTTGGAAGCTCTCACCATCACTTTGGTCACTATTTCTCTGTCCTACGGTGCTCATCATCGATGAGTCGTGAAATCTTTTAAGCTAGTTTTAGTCTTTCACACACATTTTTTTTCTCTCACTTATTTTTGCAAGAGCTCTTCAATCTCTTCAACGTCTTTTCCATTGTTCTCCATAGTAACCCTCCCTTCTGTAGTCCTGTAATGTGTCTGTAAGGGCACCTACTAGATCCACAGCCCTTCCTGTAATGTGTCTAAGGGCACCTACTAGATCCACAGCCCTTCCTGTAATGTTTCTGTAAGGGCACCTACTAGATCCACAGCACCTACTAGATCCACAGCCCTTCCTGTAATGTGTCTGTAAGGGCACCTACTAGATCCACAGCCCTTCCTGTAATGTGTCTAAGGGCACCTACTAGATCCACAGCCCTTCCTGTAATGTGTCTAAGGGCACCTACTAGATCCACAGCCCTTCCTGTCATGTGTCTGTAAGGGCACCTACTAGATCCACAGCCCTTCCTGTAATGTGTCTGTAAGGGCACCTACTAGATCCACAGCACCTACTAGATCCACAGCCCTTCCTGTAATGTGTCTGTAAGGACACCTACTAGATCCACAGCCCTTCCTGTAATGTGTCTGTAAGGGCACCTACTAGATCCACAGCCCTTCCTGTCATGTGTCTGTAAGGGCACCTACTAGATCCACAGCCCTTCCTGTCATGTGTCTGTAAGGGCACCTACTAGATCCACAGCCCTTCCTGTAATGTGTCTGTAAGGGCACCTACTAGATCCACAGCCCCTACTAGATCCACAGCCCTTCCTGTAATGTGTCTATAAGGGCACCTACTAGATCCACAGCCCTTCCTGTAATGTGTCTGTAAGGGCACCTACTAGATCCACAGCACCTACTAGATCCACAGCCCTTCCTGTAATGTGTCTATAAGGGCACCTACTAGATCCACAGCCCTTCCTGTAATGTGTCTAAGGGCACCTACTAGATCCACAGCCCTTCCTGTAATGTGTCTAAGGGCACCTACTAGATCCACAGCCCTTCCTGTAATGTGTCTAAGGGCACCTACTAGATCTACAGCCCTTCCTGTAATGTGTCTGTAAGGGCACCTACTAGATCCACAGCCCTTCCTGTAATGTCTCTGTAAGGGCACCTACTAGATCCACAGTCCTTCCTGTAATGTGTCTGTAAGGGCACCTACTAGATCCACAGCCCCTCCTGTAATGTGTCTGTAAGGGCACCTACTAGATCCACAGCCCTTCCTGTAATGTGTCTGTAAGGGCACCTACTAGATCCACAGCACCTACTAGATCCACAGCCCCTCCTGTAATGTGTCTAAGGGCACCTACTAGATCCACAGCCCTTCCTGTAATGTGTCTAAGGGCACCTACTAGATCCACAGCCCTTCCTGTAATGTTTCTGTAAGGGCACCTACTAGATCCACAGCCCCTACTAGATCCACAGCCCTTCCTGTAATGTCTCTGTAAGGGCACCTACTAGATCCACAGCCCTTCCTGTAATGTGTCTAAGGGCACCTACTAGATCCACAGCCCTTCCTGTAATGTGTCTGTAAGGGCACCTACTAGATCCACAGCCCTTCCTGTAATGTGTCTAAGGGCACCTACTAGATCCACAGCCCTTCCTGTAATGTGTCTAAGGGCACCTACTAGATCCACAGCCCCTCCTGTAATGTGTCTGTAAGGGCACCTACTAGATCCACAGCCCTTCCTGTAATGTGTCTGTAAGGGCACCTACTAGATCCACAGCCCCTACTAGATCCACAGCCCTTCCTGTAATGTGTCTCTAAGGGCACCTACTAGATCCACAGCCCCTACTAGATCCACAGCCCTTCCTGTAATGTCTCTGTAAGGGCACCTACTAGATCCACAGCCCTTCCTGTAATGTGTCTAAGGGCACCTACTAGATCCACAGCCCTTCCTGTAATGTGTCTGTAAGGGCACCTACTAGATCCACTGCACCTACTAGATCCACAGCCCTTCCTGTAATGTGTCTGTAAGGGCACCTACTAGATCCACAGCCCCTACTAGATCCACAGCCCTTCCTGTAATGTCTCTGTAAGGGCACCTACTAGATCCACAGCCCTTCCTGTAATGTGTCTCTAAGGGCACCTACTAGATCCACAGCCCTTCCTGTAATGTGTCTGTAAGGGCACCTACTAGATCTACAGCCCTTCCTGTAATGTGTCTAAGGGCACCTACTAGATCCACAGCCCTTCCTGTAATGTGTCTAAGGGCACCTACTAGATCCACAGCCCTTCCTGTAATGTGTCTGTAAGGGCACCTACTAGATCCACTGCACCTACTAGATCCACAGCCCTTCCTGTAATGTGTCTGTAAGGGCACCTACTAGATCCACAGCCCCTACTAGATCCACAGCCCTTCCTGTAATGTCTCTGTAAGGGCACCTACTAGATCCACAGCCCTTCCTGTAATGTGTCTGTAAGGGCACCTACTAGATCTACAGCCCTTCCTGTAATGTGTCTGTAAGGGCACCTACTAGATCCACAGCCCTTCCTGTAATGTGTCTCTAAGGGCACCTACTAGATCCACAGCCCTCGCTAGGTCAAGAGAGCTTGATTGGAGCATGTCAGAAAGACATTTGGCATCACCAAGCACTTTTCAAAAGGTAACCAAAAGCCCTGTGAAATGTAAATCTATCTGAGAACGAAGGCCCCTTGGCTCCCCTGATCTACAGCATCACCACTATTTTCAAGTGTGATATCCTGTAGTAGCACTCTCAGAACTGCTGGAAGCCTGTCCCTCTGATTTACGGCATGCCATGTATCTGCAGGCCCACATTCCATCTGTAAGTCTCCGTAGTTCCCTGGGCTGCTGCTGCGGATTCAGTTCTTTCTGAACGACAAGCCACTTGAGATGAACGTCCGAGCCACATGAGATGAAGGTACGAGCCACTTGAGGTGAACGTCCGAGCCACTTGAGATGAACGTCCGAGCCACTTGAGATGAACGTACGAGCCACTTGAGGTGAACGTCCGAGCCAGATACAAAGGCATAACGTTTTTGCTCTCCTGCAGAATCTTTAACTGCCTGAGGCACTGATTTTACAGCATCGACAAGAACCGCATTGGAACGATGTGCATTCCACATAAAACACATGAAACGCAGACCCTTCAACTGGTTTCAATCCGTGCAGACACACCAGAATGATTTCCGCTCACGATGGATGTCACAGCCTTCCCACACCAAATTATTTCTGTAGTTGCCTCCCTCCTCCCCCTCTCTCCCTCCTCTCCCTCATCCCCCCCTCCCCCTCCTCTCCCTCAGTCTCACTTGTCTCTTTATGTCCCTAACCCCCCCCTCTCTCCCTCAGTCTCACTTCTCTCTTTATATCCCTAACCCCCCCTCCCTCCCTCCCTCCTCTCCCTCAGTCTCACTTATCTCTTTATGTCCCTAACCCCCCCTCCCTCCCTCAGTCTCACTTCTCTCTTTATGTCCCTAACCCCCCTCCCTCAGTCTCACTTCTCTCTTTATGTCCCTAACCCTCCCTCCTCTCCCTCAGTCTCACTTCTCTCTTTATGTCCCTAACCCCCCCTCCCTCCCTCAGTCTCACTTCTCTCTTTATGTCCCTAACCCCCCTCAGTCTCACTTCTCTCTTTATGTCCCTAACCCCCCTCAGTCTCACTTCTCTCTTTATGTCCCTAACCCCCCTCCCTCCCTCAGTCTCACTTCTCTCTTTATGTCCCTAACCCCCCTCCCTCAGTCTCACTTCTCTCTTTATGTCCCTATCCCCCCCTCCCTCCCTCAGTCTCACTTCTCTCTTTATATCCCTAACCCCCCTCCCTCAGTCTCACTTCTCTCTTTATGTCCCTAACCCCCCTCCCTCAGTCTCACTTCTCTCTTTATGTCCCTAACCCCCCCTCCTCTCCCTCAGTCTCACTTCTCTCTTTATGTCCCTAACCCTCCCTCCTCTCCCTCTGTCTCACTTTTCTCTTTATGTCCCTATCCCCCCCTCCCTCCCTCAGTCTCACTTCTCTCTTTATGTCCCTAACCCCCCTCCCTCATCTCCCTCAGTCTCACTTCTCTCTTTATGTCCCTAACCCTCCCTCCTCTCCCTCAGTCTCACTTTTCTCTTTATGTCCCTAACCCCCCCTCCCTCCCTCAGTCTCACTTCTCTCTTTATGTCCCTAACCCTCCCTCCCTCCCTCAGTCTAACTTCTCTCTTTATGTCCCTAACCCCCCTCCCTCCCTCCCTCCCTCACTCTCACTTCTCTCTTTACGTCCCTAACCCCCCCTCCTCTCCCTCAGTCTCACTTCTCTCTTTATGTCCCTCACCCCCCTCTCCCTCAGTCTCACTTCTCTCTTTATATATCCCTAACCCCCCTCCCTCCGTCTCACTTCTCTCTTTATATATCCCTAACCCCCCTCCCTCCGTCTCACTTCTCTCTTTATATCCCTAACCCCCCCCCCTCCTCTCCCTCAGTCTCACTTCTCTCTTTATGTCCCTAACCCCCCTCCCTCAGTCTCACTTCTCTCTTTATGTCCCTAACCCCCCCCTCCCTCAGTCTCACTTCTCTCTTTACGTCCCTGTCACAGACCGGCTCATAGCCTGTGGCAAAAAATGAGGGGACACGAACAACAGGTATAGGCCAATCAAACAGGCTCTTTATTATAAACCAAAACTAACTTTAAACAAATTAAAAGGAATGAGGTGTGAAACTACTGTATATTGCCTCTCTACTGTATATAGCCTCTCTACTGTATATAGCCTCTACTGTATATAGCCTCTCTACTGTATGTAGCCTCTCTACTGTATGTAGCCTCTCTACTGTATATAACCTCTCTACTGTATATAGCCTCTCTACTGTATATAGCCTCTCTACTGTATATAGCCTCTCTACTGTATATAGCCTCTCTACTGTATATAGCCTCTCTACTGTATATAGCCTCTACTGTATATATCCTCTCTACTGTATATAGCCTCTCTACTGTATATAGCCCCTCTACTGTATATAGCCTCTCTACTGTATACAGCCTCTCTACTGTATATCCTCTCTACTGTATATAGCCTCTCTACTGTATATAGCCTCTCTACTGTATATAGCCTCTCTACTGTATATAGCCTCTCTGCTGTATATAACCACTCTATTGTATATAACCTCTCTACTGTATTTAGCCTCTCTACTGTATATAGCCTCTCTACAGTATATAGCCACTCTACTGTATATAGCCTCTCTACTGTATATAGCCACTCTACTGTATATAGCCTCTCTACTGTATATAGCCTCTCTACTGTATGTAGCCTCTCTACTGTATATAGCCTCCCTACTGTATAGCCTCTCTACTGTATATAGCCTCTCTACTGTATATAGCCTCTCTACTGTATATATCCTCTGTACTGTATATAACCTCTCTACTGTATATAGCCTCTACTGTATATAGCCTCTCTACTGTATATAGCCTCTCTGCTGTATATAACCACTCTATTGTATATAACCTCTCTACTGTATTTAGCCTCTCTACTGTATATAGCATCTCTACTGTATATAGCCTCTCTACAGTATATAGCCACTCTACTGTATATAGCCACTCTACTGTATATAGCCTCTCTACTGTATATAGCCACTCTACTGTATATAGCCTCTCTACTGTATATAGCCTCTCTACTGTATGTAGCCTCTCTACTGTATAGCCTCCCTACTGTATAGCCTCTCTACTGTATATAGCCTCTCTACTGTATATATCCTCTGTACTGTATATAGCCTCTCTACTGTATATAGCCTCTCTACTGTATATAGCCTCTCTACTGTATATAGCCTCTCTACTGTATATAGCCTCTCTACTGTATATAGCCCCTCTACTGTATATAGCCTCTCTACTGTATACAGCCTCTCTACTGTATATAGCCTCTACTGTATATAGCCTCTCTACTGTATATAGCCCCTCTACTGTATATAGCATCTCTACTGTATACAGCCTCTCTACTGTATATAGCCTCTACTGTATATATCCTCTCTACTGTATGTAGCCTCTCTACTATATATAGCCTCCCTACTGTATAGCCTCTCTACTGTATATAGCCTCTCTACTGTATATAGCCTCTCTACTGTATATATCCTCTGTACTGTATATAACCTCTCTACTGTATATAGCCTCTCTACTGTATATAGCCTCTCTACTGTATATAGCCTCTCTACTGTATATAGCCTCTACTGTATATAGCCTCTACTGTATATAGCCTCTCTACTGTATATAGCCTCTCTGCTGTATATAACCACTCTATTGTATATAACCTCTCTACTGTATTTAGCCTCTCTACTGTATATAGCCTCTCTACAGTATATAGCCACTCTACTGTATATAGCCACTCTACTGTATATAGCCTCTCTACTGTATATAGCCACTCTACTGTATATAGCCTCTCTACTGTATATAGCCTCTCTACTGTATGTAGCCTCTCTACTATATATAGCCTCCCTACTGTATAGCCTCTCTACTGTATATAGCCTCTCTACTGTATATAGCCTCTCTACTGTATATATCCTCTGTAATGTATATAACCTCTCTACTGTATATAGCCTCTCTACTGTATATAGCATCTCTACTGTATATAGCCTCTCTACTGTATTTAGCCTCTCTACTGTATATAGCATCTCTACTGTATATAGCCTCTCTACAGTATATAGCCACTCTACTGTATATAGCCACTCTACTGTATATAGCCTCTCTACTGTATATAGCCACTCTACTGTATATAGCCTCTCTACTGTATATAGCCTCTCTACTGTATGTAGCCTCTCTACTGTATAGCCTCCCTACTGTATAGCCTCTCTACTGTATATAGCCTCTCTACTGTATATATCCTCTGTACTGTATATAGCCTCTCTACTGTATATAGCCTCTCTACTGTATATAGCCTCTCTACTGTATATAGCCTCTCTACTGTATATAGCCTCTCTACTGTATATAGCCCCTCTACTGTATATAGCCTCTCTACTGTATACAGCCTCTCTACTGTATATAGCCTCTACTGTATATAGCCTCTCTACTGTATATAGCCCCTCTACTGTATATAGCATCTCTACTGTATACAGCCTCTCTACTGTATATAGCCTCTACTGTATATATCCTCTCTACTGTATGTAGCCTCTCTACTATATATAGCCTCCCTACTGTATAGCCTCTCTACTGTATATAGCCTCTCTACTGTATATAGCCTCTCTACTGTATATATCCTCTGTACTGTATATAACCTCTCTACTGTATATAGCCTCTCTACTGTATATAGCCTCTCTACTGTATATAGCCTCTCTACTGTATATAGCCTCTACTGTATATAGCCTCTACTGTATATAGCCTCTCTACTGTATATAGCCTCTCTGCTGTATATAACCACTCTATTGTATATAACCTCTCTACTGTATTTAGCCTCTCTACTGTATATAGCCTCTCTACAGTATATAGCCACTCTACTGTATATAGCCACTCTACTGTATATAGCCTCTCTACTGTATATAGCCACTCTACTGTATATAGCCTCTCTACTGTATATAGCCTCTCTACTGTATGTAGCCTCTCTACTATATATAGCCTCCCTACTGTATAGCCTCTCTACTGTATATAGCCTCTCTACTGTATATAGCCTCTCTACTGTATATATCCTCTGTAATGTATATAACCTCTCTACTGTATATAGCCTCTCTACTGTATATAGCATCTCTACTGTATATAGCCTCTCTACTGTATATAGCATCTCTACTGTATATAGCCTCTCTACTGTATATAGCCTCTCTACTGTATATAGCCCCCCTACTGTATGTAACTTCTCTACTGTATATAACCTCTCTACTGTATATAGCCTCTCTACTGTATTTAGTCCCTCTACTGTATTTAGCCTCTCTACTGTTACTTTTCACTTTTCATATTTACCAAAATATTCGATATAACTTCCAAATAGGCCTATTGCTGACAGCATTGTTTTACAAAGTAAAATGAGACAGATTAGGCACAAGCGCATCCGACTAAGCTTTTGTTTTGGACCATAATATAATTTCCTACAATATGAGTCTCCACACAACTAGGCCAAGGCTCCACACAACTAGGCCAAGGCTCCACACAACAAGGCCAAGGCTCCACACAACAAGGCCAAGGCTCCACACAACAAGGCCAAGGCTCCACACAACAAGGCCAAGGCTCCACACAACTAGGCCAAGGCTCCACACAACAAGGCCAAGGCTCCACACAACAAGGCCAAGGCTCCACACAACAAGGCCAAGGCTCCACACAACAAGGCCAAGGCTCCACACAACAAGGCCAAGGCTCCACACAACAAGGCCAAGGCTCCACACAACATGGCCAAGGCTCCACACAACAAGGCCAAGGCTCCACACAACAAGGCCAAGGCTCCACACAACAAGGCCAAGGCTCTACACAACAAGGCCAAGGCTGGGCCCTGGACGCTGGGCCCTGGGCTTCAAAATTAAATCCCCCTGTGTGTAAATCCAACTTCTGCATGAGCCTCTACTCCACTGCACTATGGGGCTACGTAAAAACCGTGATAAGCAATGCTTTATTATAAAGGGGATTGATTTCCTCATGCCTTCCAGTACCTCAGAGCCCCCCCCCCCCCCTGTTCCTGGACCTCCCGATTTACAAGTAAAAGCACTGTCTTCTCCCTCGGTGTGGAATAGTGTCATGATTCAGCTGTCAATGTCAGACCACGAGCCAGAGATATTATATGGAATGAAGCCAGATCGACTCTTAGCAAGGGAGAAACAGTCACGATGAATGCCGAGACAGAGATTGAATATGGCTTGAAGCCAGATCGACTATTAGCGAGGGGGAAACAGTCACGATGAATGCAGAGACAGAGATTTAATAAAAGGAGGCTCTGAGAGATGAGTTCTCTGGGAGGAGATAGACTGGGTTAAAGGAGACTGTGAGAGGTTAGACTGGGTTAAAGGAGACTGTGAGAGGTTAGACTGGGTTAAAGGAGACTGTGAGAGGATAGACTGGGTTAAAGGAGACTGTGAGAGGTTAGACTGGGTTAAAGGAGACTGTGAGAGGTTAGACTGGGTTAAAGGAGACTGTGAGAGGTTAGACTGGGTTAAAGGAGACTGTGAGAGGTTAGACTGGGTTAAAGGAGACTGTGAGAGGTTAGACTGGGTTAAAGGAGACTGTGAGAGGTTAGACTGGGTTAAAGGAGACTGTGAGAGGTTAGACTGGGTTAAAGGAGACTGTGAGAGGTTAGACTGGGTTAAAGGAGACTGTGAGAGGTTAGACTGGGTTAAGTAACTTATTTAAAAAAAATTCTGACCGAGGATAAGACTCTTCGGACTGATACCCTGACCTCTGACCTCTGTGTGATATGAGCTGTTAAATGGTCACTGTGATCTGTACGGCTGATTTAATTTTATTTTACTAGGCAAGTCAGTTAAGAACAAATTCTTATTTTCAATGACGGCCTAGGAAAAGTGGGTTAAGTGGGCCTGTTCAGAACGACAAATTTGTACCTTGTCAGCTCGGGGATTCGAACTTGCAACACTTTCGGTTACGAGTCCAACGCTCTAACCACTAGGCTACACTGCCGCCATGTGAAACGGCCCTTTCTCAGAAGTTAGGAGGAGAGCTGACAGAGCGGCAGCAGCAGTAGTATCTATGAACTGGTATGAAAAACAGACCTCTCCATTACTGGTTCCTTTGAACCATGTGTCTATACAGTAACCTATTGACTGGTTATGTTAATGCAGCAGGGAAGTGCCAGTCCACCCCGCTGGAAAGAAAACATTCACAGCCTGAAACCTGCAGGGACCTTCTCACCTGTATGTTTTTAACAGCTCTATTTCCCCCCCCAAAAAAGGTTCTGCACACAGCGGGATAAAGAGACATTTTCATCAGTCTGACACATTAGTCTCCCTTTTTGGTCAGTCAGTTGTGTTTGACAGTCTCTCATCTAGTCTATACCCCAGAGAGAGAGAGAGAGAGACAGAGAGAGACAGAGAGAGCTAGAGCGAGAGCGAGAGACAGAGAGAGCTAGAGCTAGAGCGAGAGAGAGACAGAGAGAGACAGACAGAGACAGACAGAGAGAGAGAGAGACAGACAGAGACAGACAGAGAGAGAGAGAGAGAGAGAGAGAGAGACAGACAGAGACAGACAGAGAGAGAGAGAGACAGACAGAGACAGACAGAGAGAGAGAGAGAGAGACAGGTAAAGGAGTAGATTCTCTCTCTCTCTACACCCCTGGCACCGTCTCAGAAGGTAACCCCCCCCCGGTCTTCTTACACTGCCATCCCAAAACCAGTCAACATCAATGACAACTTGGACAATGTTATCACACCTCTCCACTCTTCCTCATGCACATGCCCGTACAGAGATTCTGAATGTGGCTTTTCTCTCACCGGGAATCTTCAAAGATAACCTTTTCTTTTCACACAGGGACAGCAATTAGTCCGTCAACATTGGTTAGGAGTTACCTGGCAGCAAAGAGGTCAGCTGTCTGACGACAGAGGGAGGGTTTGGACAAGACAAGCGTTAAGACGGGGGGTTGAGGCAGAGAGGAGTTGAGCAATAGGCCTATCCAGAGTATCTGTCTGGTCTGAACCTCGATCCCTCTTCTCACCTCCGGTTCTGACGTGGAATCACGTCTTTGAGTAACATCACATCTCCACTCGTAACCCCGTCTTCTCATGAAATACTTTCCCAACGGGACTCAGGACTCCGACTGGAATATTTGACAATGGAACAACGCACAATGACAGCAGCTCTGAGTCGGACAGAAGCATGAAGACTGCACAGTTCAATGACAGCGGCTCTGAGTCGGACAGAAACATGAAGACTGCACAGTTCAATGACAGCGGCTCTGAGTCGGACAGAAACATGAAGACTGCACAGTTCAATGACAGCAGCTCTGAGTCGGACAGAAACATGAAGACTGCACAGTCCCACAATTCTCTTCTCAGAGAGCATGATGTACATTACATCTAGGTTGTGCTTAGAAGTTATCTGTATGTTTTTTTATTTAGCATAACTGTGCTATGAGAAAAGGTAGAATTGTTTTAGGTAAATTTAACAATGTAATTGTTTCTAAATAAGTTAATGAAAATGTTTTATTCTTTCTCATTTCTAATTAGAATACATATGTCACAGAATAAAGTTTTCAAACTCTTTTCAAATTCTCAGACAGTATCTGTAGTATTCTCGGACAGTATCTGTAGTATTCTCAGATAGTATCTGTAGTATTCTCAGACAGTATCTGTAGTATTCTCAGATAGTATCTGTAGTAGTATTCTCAGACTGTATCTGTAGTATTCTCAGATAGTATCTGTAGTAGTATTCTCAGACTGTATCTGTAGTATTCTCAGATAGTATCTGTAGTATTCTCAGATAGTATCTGTAGTAGTATTCTCAGACTGTATCTGTAGTAGTATTCTCAGACAGTATCTGTAGTATTCTCAGATAGTATCTATAGTATTCTCAGATAGTATCTGTAGTATTCTCAGATAGTATCTGTAGTAGTATTCTCAGACTGTATCTGTAGTATTCTCAGATAGTATCTGTAGTATTCTCAGATAGTATCTGTAGTAGTATTCTCAGACTGTATCTGTAGTAGTATTCTCAGACAGTATCTGTAGTATTCTCAGATAGTATCTGTAGTATTCTCAGATAGTATCTATAGTATTCTCAGATAGTATCTGTAGTATTCTCAGATAGTATCTGTAGTATTCTCAGATAGTATCTGTAGTATTCTCAGACAGTATCTGTAGTAGTATTCTCAGACAGTATCTGTAGTATTCTCAGATAGTATCTGTAGTATTCTCAGATAGTATCTGTAGTATTCTCAGATAGTATCTGTAGTATTCTCAGACAGTATCTGTAGTATTCTCAGATAGTATCTGTAGTATTCTCAGATAGTATCTGTAGTATTCTCAGATAACCAGGAATCAAAATTATCTCTTGATCAAAGAGGATAAACAATATTATAGTTTCTCTACGTCTTGACTATGAACAGAATAAATATTCACATCTTATGTAAATGAGTTGAAAGTAAACATTCCATGGGAGAAGAGAAACGGAAGTAGAATACTGATGTAGCTGTTACATTGTTACACTGTTACACACTGATGTAGCTGTTACACTGTTACACTGTTACACTGTTACACACTGATGTAGCTGTTACATTGTTACACTGTTACACACTGATGTAGCTGTTACACTGTTACACACTGATGTAGCTGTTACATTGTTACACACTGATGTAGCTGTTACACTGTTACACACTGATGTAGCTGTTACATTGTTACACTGGTACACACTGATGTAGCTGGTACATTGTTACACTGTTACACACTGATGTTGATGTTACATTGTTACACTGTTACACTGTTACACACTGATGTAGCTGTTACATTGTTACACTGTAACACACTGATGTAGCTGTTACATTGTTACACTGTTACACTGTTACACACTGATGTAGCTGTTACCTTGTTACACTGTTACACTGTTACACACTGATGTAGCTGTTACACTGTTACACTGTTACACACTGATGTAGCTGTTACCTTGTTACACTGTTACACACTGATGTAGCTGTTACATTGTTACACTGTTACACACTGATGTAGCTGTTACACTGTTACACACTGATGTAGCTGTTACATTGTTACATTGTTACACTGTGACACACTGATGTAGCTGTTACATTGTGAATCTATATTTTTTCAGAATACTTCAAAAAGTAAACGTGAATTTGATTTCACGTGAAAAATTATCTGAGAGAGAGCAGATGGGAAACTTCCCTTCCATACAGCTCTCTACCATCTAAACACACACATATACACACACATATATACACTGCTCAAAAAAATAAAGGGAACACTTAAACAACACAATGTAACTCCAAGTCAATCACACTTCTGTGAAATCAAACGGTCCACTTAGGAAGCAACACTGATTGACAATACATTTCACATGCTGTTGTGCAAATGGAATAGACAACAGGTGGAAATTATAGGCAATTAGCAAGACACCCCCAATAAAGGAGTGGTTCTGCAAGTGGTGACCACAGACCACTTCTCAGTTCCTATGCTTCCTGGCTGATGTTTGGGTCACTTTTGAAAGCTGGCGGTGCTTTCACTCTAGTGGTAGCATGAGACGGAGTCTACAACCCACACAAGTGGCTCAGGTTGTGCAGCTCCTCCAGGATGGCACATCAATGCGAGCTGTGGCAAGTAGGTTTGCTGTGTCTGTCAGCGTAGTGTCCAGAGCATGGAGGCGCTACCAGGAGACAGGCCAGTACATCAGGAGACGTGGAGGAGGCCATAGGAGGGCAACAACCCAGCAGCAGGACCGCTACCTCTGCCTTTGTGCAAGGAGGAGCAGGAGGAGCACTGCCAGAGCCCTGCAAAATGACCTCCAGCAGGCCACAAATGTGCATGTGTCTGCTCAAACGGTCAGAAACAGACTCCATGAGGGTGGTATGAGGGCCCTACGTCCACAGGTGGGGGTTGTGCTTACAGCCCAACACCGTGCAGGACATTTGGCATTTGCCAGAGAACAACAAGATTGGCAAATTCGCCACTGGCGCCCTGTGCTCTTCACAGATGAAAGCAGGTTCACACTGAGCACATGACAGACGTGACAGAGTCTGGAGACGCCGTAGGGAGAACGTTCTGCTGCCTGCAACATCCTCCAGCAAGACCGGTTTGGCGGTGGGTCAGTCATGGTGTGGGTTGGCATTTCTTTGGGGGGCCGCACAGCCCTCCATGTGCTCGCCAGAGGTAGCCTGACTGCCATTAGGTTCCGAGATGAGATCCTCAGACACCTTGTGAGACCATATGCTGGTGCGGTTGGCCCTGGGTTCCTCCTAATGCAAGACAATGCTAGACCTCATGTGGCTGGAGTGGGTCAGCAGTTTCATCAGGGGCATGCCCAGGCGTTGTAGGGAGGTCATACAGGCACGTGGAGGCCACACACACTACTGAGCCTCATTTTAACTTGTTTTAAGGATATTACATCAAAGTTGGATCAGCCTGTAGTGTGGTTTTCCACTTTAATTTTGAGTGTGACTCCAAATCCAGACCTCCGTGGGTTGATAAATTTGATTTCCATTGAACAATTTTTTGTGTGATTTTGTTGTCAGCACATTCAACTATGTAAAGAAAAAAGTATTTAATAAAAATATTTAATTCATTCAGATCTAGGATGTGTTGTTTTAGTGTTCCTTTCATTTTTTTTAGCAGTGTACAAACACACACACACACACACACACACACACACACACACACACACACACACACACACACACACACACACACACACACACACACACACACACACACACACACACACACACACACACACACACACACACACACACACACACACACACACATGCTGTCAGACATGTATATCAATCTGAATATAATGTTCAGTATTGAAATAGTTTTCCGACAACTGGGGAACATCTTGTGAGAAGAACTGAGAAGAACGACAGTCTGCTGTCTTCTCACTTCAAAACATGAAGAGGCCTTCTGCATTTACCTCCCTGAAGCAACGGAACGTCACGGCTGACACTGTGTGGGATGATACTTCACAGGCCAGTAATGACTTCAGAACGAGTATAAGGGAGGGAGGGAGGGAGGGAGGGGGAGAGAGAGGGAGGGAGGGAGGGAGAGAGGGAGGGAGGGAGAGAGAGAGAGAGAGAGAGAGGGGGGTTCAGGGAGGGAGGGAGGGAGGGAAGGAGGGAGGGGGAGAGAGAGGGAGGGAGGGAGGGAGGGAGGGAGGGAGGGAGGGAGGGAGGGAGGGAGGGAGGGAGGGAGGGAGGGAGGAGAGAGAGAGAGAGAGAGAGAGAGAGAGAGAGGGGGTTCAGGGAGGGAGGGAGGGAGGGAGGGAAGGAGGGAGGGGGAGAGAGAGGGAGGGAGGGAGAGGGAGGGAGGGAGGGAGGGAGGGAGGGAGGGAGGGAGGGAGGGAGAGAGAGAGGGGGGTTCAGGGAGGGAGGGAGGGAGGGAGGGAGGGGAAGGAGGGAGGGAGGGAGGGAGAGAGAGAGGGGAGGGGGGTTCAGGGAGGGAGGGGAGGGAGGGAGGGAGGGAGGGAGGGAGGGAGAGAGAGAGAGAGAGAGAGAGAGAGAGGGGGGTTCAGGGAGGGAGGGAGGGAGGGAGGGAAGGAGGGAGGGAGGGAGAGAGAGAGAGAGAGGGAGGGGGTTCAGGGAGGGAGGGAGGGAGGGAGGGAGGGAGGGAGGGGGGTTCAGGGAGGGAGGGAGGGAGGGAGGGGGGTTCAGGGAGGGAGGGAGGGAAGGAGGGAGGGAGGGAGGGAGAGAGAGAGAGAGGGGAGGGGGTTCAGGGAGGGAGAGAGGGAGGGAGGGGGTTCAGGGAGGGAGGGAGGGAGGGAGGGAGAGAGGGAGGGAGGGAGAGAGAGAGGGGGGTTCAGGGAGGGAGGGAGGGAGGGAGGGAGGGAGGGAGAGAGGGGGGTTCAGGGAGGGAGGGAGGGAGGGAGGGAGAGAGGGAGGGGGTTCAGGGAGGGAGGGAGGGAGGGAGGGAGGGAGAGAGAGAGGGAGGGGGTTCAGGGAGGGAGGGAGAGAGAGAGAGAGAGACAGGTAAAGGGGTAGATCTCTCTCACTCTCTAAACCCCTGGCAGAGAGACACCAAAGGGTGAAGACCCACCCCAACACTATGAGAGAGAGAGAGAGAGAGAGAGAGAGAGAGATATCAAAGGCCTGAGGTCATCTGCCTTTGGCCTAGAGAGCAGGAACCCAGACTTCACCAAAGAAATCGTTAATACAGACATTGTCATACTAGAAGAAACCTGGTATTTGGGGCGGCAGGGTAGCCTAGTGGTTAGAGCGTTGGACTAGTAACCGGAAGGTAATTTGGTATAGAGCAGACCTAACTCACTCCATTAAATGAATCAAAACATTAATGAAGACAACTTCTCCATCCTGGAGGGGGAAATCAATCATTTCTGGCGATCTAAATGCCAGAACTGGACAAGAACCTGACACCCTCAGCACACAGGGGACAAACACCTGCCTGGAGGTGACAGCATTCCCTCCTCCGTATGCCCCCCTAGGCACAAGTATGACAACATAACCAACAAAAACGGGTCACAACTCCTGCAGCTCTGTCGCACGCTGTCGAGGGGACTCCTATGGTAGGTACACCTATAGCTCATCTCTTGGCAGTAGTACTGTAGACTACTTTATCACTGACCTCAACCCAGAGTCTCTCAGAGCGTTCACAGTCAGCCCACTGACACCCCTATCAGACCACAGCAAAATCACAGTCTACTTAAACAGAGCAATACTCAATCATGAGGCATCAAAGCCAAAGGAACTGAGTAACATTAAGAAAAGCTATAGATGGAAGAAATGCAGTTTGGAAACCTACCAAAAAACAATTAGGCAACAACAAATGCAATCCCTTTTAGACAATTTGCTGGGTAAAACGTTCCACTGTAATGGTGAAGGTGTAAACTTGGCAGTAGAAAAGTATATTTGACCTCTCAGCTTCCCTATCAAATCCAAAAATCTCAAATAGAAAACCGAAGAAAATTAACAATTAACAACAACAATGACAAATGGTTTGATGAAGAATGCAAAAATCTAAGAAAGAAATTGATAAACCTGTCCAACCAAAAACATAGAGACCAGGAAAACCTGAGTCTACGCCTTCACTATGGTGAATCACTAAAACAATACAGAAATACACTACGGAAAAAGAAGGAACAGCATGTCAGAAATCAGCTCAATGTAATTGAAGAATCCATAGACTCTAACCACTTCTGGGAATATTGGAAAACACTAAACAAACAACAACACAAAGAATTATCTATCCAAAATGGAGATGTATGGGTAAACCACTTTCCCAATCTTTTTGGCTCTATAACAAAGAATAAAGAGCAAAAACATATACATGATCAAATACAGATCTTAGAATCAACTATTAAAGACTACCAGAGCCCACTGGATTCTCCAATTACATTGAATGAGTTACAGGACAAAATAAAAACCCTCCAACCCAAAAAGGCCTGTGGTGTTGATGGTATCCTCAATGAAATGATCAAATATACAGACAACAAATTCCAATTGGCTATTCTAAAACTCTTTAACAGCATCCTTAGCTCTGGCATCTTCCCCAATATTTGGAACCAAGGACTGATCACCCCAATCCACAAAAATGGAGACAAATTTGGCCCCAATAACCGTGGAATAATACCCCAATAATACCGTGGAATATGCGTCAACAGTAACCTTGGGAAAATCCTCTGCATTATCATTAACAGCAGACTCGTACATTTCCTCAATGAAAACAATGTACTGAGCAAATGTCAAATTGGCTTTTTACCAAATTACCGTACAACAGACCATGTATTCACCCTGCACACCCTAATTGACAACCAAACAAACCAAAACAAAGGCAAAGTCTTCTCATGCTTTGTTGATTTCAAAAAAGCCTTCGACTCAATTTGGCATGAGGGTCTGCTATACAAACTGATGGAAAGTGGTGTTGGGGGTAAAACATACGACATTATAAAATCCATGTACACAAACAACAAGTGTGCGGTTAAAATTGGCAAAAAAAAACACAAATTTCTTCACACAGGGTCGTGGGGTGAGACAGGGATGCAGCTTAAGCCCCACCCTCTTCAACATATATATCAATGAATTGGAGCGGGCACTAGAAAAGTCTGCAGCACCCGGCCTCACCCTACTAGAATCTGAAGTAAAATGTCTACTGTTTGCTGATGATCTGGTGCTTCTGTCACCAATCAAGGAGGGCCTACAGCAGCACATAGATATTATGCACAGATTCTGTCAGACCTGGGCCCTGACAGTAAATCTCAGTAAGACCAAAATAATGGTGTCCCAAAAAAGGTCCAGTCACCGGGACCACAAATACAAATTCCATCTAGACACTGTTGCCCTAGAGCACACAAAAAAACTATACATACCTTGGCCTAAACATCAGCGCCACAGGTAACTTCCACAAAGCTGTGAATGATCTGAGAGACAAGGCAAGAAGGGCATTCTATGCCATCAAAAGGAACATAAATTTCAACATACCAATTAGGATTTGGCTAAAAATACTTGAATCAGTCATAGAGCCCATTGCCCATGGTCTGGGGTCCGCTCACCAAGACTTCACAAAATGGGACAAACACCAAATTGAGACTCTGCATGCAGAATTCTGCAAAAATATCCTCCGTGTACAACGTAGAACACCAAATAATGCATGCAGAGCAGAATTAGGCCGATACCCACTAATGATCAAAATCCAGAAAAGAGCCGTTAAATTCTATAACCACCTAAAAGGAAGCGATTCCCAAACCTTCCATAACAAAGCCATCTCCTACAAAGAGATGAACCTGGAGAAGAGTCCCCTAAGCAAGCTGGTCCTGGGGCTCTGTTCACAAACAAAAACACACCTTACAGAGCCCCGGGACAGCAGCACAATTAGACCCAACCAAATCATGAGAAAACAAAAAGATAATTACTTGACACATTGGAAAGAATTAACAAAAAAAACAGAGCAAACTAGAATGCTATTTGGCCCTACACAGAGAGTACACAGCGGCGGAATACCTGACCACTGTGACTGACCCAAGATTAAGGAAAGCTTTAACTATGTACAGACTCAGTGAGCATAGAGACAGAGAGAGAGAGCAGGACAGAGAGAGAGAGAGAGAGAGACACCAAAGGGTGAAGAGCCCCCCCACTATCTCTCCAAGCAGTCAGAGAGGAGTGTTTCACTCTCTACAATGATAATCAAGTGTGGCCACAGGTTAAAACAGAAGGACATTATGCTAACTAGAGAACAGAGATGTACTGTGGGAGTAATTACTCTTCTGTGGAAAGGGAATGCATATTGATTTCTGGAGATGGGCTCAGGGGCATTATCTGAAGCACACTCAGTGATACACAGCCGGCTGAAGCTCTGTTTGACTGACAGCTGGGTTGTGTCCCAAATGACACCCTATTGCCCTACATAGTGCACTAGTTTAGACCAGGACCTAAAGGGAGTAGGGTACCGTTTAGAAAGTACCGCTTGTGGGAAGGAGATTGGGGCTGAGGGGAGATGAAATATTCACAAGCAATAGAGTTTCTTTATCCAATCAGAATGTATGTTGTTCCTCACTGTATAGAGTTTCTTAATCCAATCAGAATGCATGTTGTTCCTCACTGTATAGAGTTTCTTAATCCAATCAAAATGCATGTTCCTCACAGTACAGAGTTTCATTATCCAATCAGAATGCATGTTCCTCACAGTACAGAGTTATATTATCCAATCAGAATGCATGTTCCTCACAGTACAGAGTTATATTATCCAATCAGAATGCATGTTCCTCACTGTATAGAGTTTCATTATCCAATCAGAATGTGTGTTGTTCCTCACTGTATAGAGTTTCATTATCCAATCAAAATGCATGTTCCTCACAGTACAGTTTCATTATCCAATCAGAATGCGTGTTGTATATGATATCTGTCTCTTCAAGTGTGTTCTATTTATCTGTGCATCCCAAATGGCACCCTATGGTCCCTGGTTAACAGTAGTTCGCTGCATCGGGAACAGGGTTTCATTTAGGAGGCTGTTTGGGACCTAGTTATGCCTTAGAGAATCATTACAGATTCATGTTTAAAACAGTGGGAGTCATTAAACAAAATGAATGTAAATAGTTTGGCTTCATAAATGAATTATCCACAGTCCACCCATCAACACGCTTCAGTGGCATTGTACCAGGCATTGTACCGTATGGCATTGTAACAGGCAGTATGGCATTGTACCAGGCAGTATGGCATTGTATCAGGCAGTATGGCATTGTACCAGGCAGTATGGCATTGTACCAGGCAGTATGGCATTGTACCAGGCATAGCACCAGGCAGTATGGCATTGTATCAGGCAGTATTGCATTGTACCAGGCAGTATTGCATTGTACCAGGCATTGTATCAGGCAGTATGGCATTGTACCAGGCAGTATGGCATTGTACCAGGCAGTATGGCATTGTACCAGGCAGTATGGCATTGTACCAGGCATTGTATCAGGCAGTATTGCATTGTACCAGGCAGTATGGCATTGTATCAGGCAGTATTGCATTGTACCAGGCATTGTATCAGGCAGTATGGCATTGTACCAGGCAGTATGGCATTGTATCAGGCATTGTACCAGGCATTGTACCAGGCAGTATGGCATTGTACCAGACATTGTACCAGGCATTGTATCAGGCAGTATGGCATTGTACCAGGCAGTATGGCATTGTATCAGGCAGTATTGCATTGTACCAGGCATTGTACCAGGCAGTATGGCATTGTACCAGGCAGTATGGCATTGTACCAGGCAGTATGGCATTGTATCAGGCATTGTACCAGACAGTATGGCATTGTACCAGGCAGTATGGCATTGTAACAGGCAGTATGGCATTGTAACAGGCAGTATGGCATTGTACCAGGCAGTATGGCATTGTACCAGGCAGTATGGCATTGTATCAGGCAGTATTGCATTGTACCAGGCAGTATGGCATTGTACCAGGCATTGTACCAGGCATTGTACCAGGCAGTATGGCATTGTACCAGGCATTGTACCAGGCATTGTACCAGGCAGTATGGCATTGTATCAGGCAGTATGGCATTGTACCAGGCAGTATGGCATTGTACCAGGCAGTATGGCATTGTACCAGGCATTGCACCAGGCAGTATGGCATTGTATCAGGCAGTATGGCATTGTACCAGGCAGTATGGCATTGTACCAGGCAGTATGGCATTGTACCAGGCATTGCACCAGGCATTGTACCAGGCAGTATGGCATTGTATCAGGCAGTATGGCATTGTATCAGGCAGTATGGCATTGTATCAGGCAGTATTGCATTGTACCAGGCAGTATGGCATTGTACCAGGCATTGTACCAGGCATTGTACCAGGCAGTATGGCATTGTACCAGGCAGTATGGCATTGTACCAGGCAGTATGGCATTGTACCAGGCAGTATGGCATTGTACCAGGCATTGTACCAGGCATTGTACCAGGCAGTATGGCATTGTATCAGGCAGTATGGCATTGTACCAGGCAGTATGGCATTGTATCAGGCAGTATTGCATTGTACCAGGCATTGTATCAGGCAGTATGGCATTGTACCAGGCAGTATGGCATTGTACCAGGCAGTATGGCATTGTACCAGGCATTGTATCAGGCAGTATTGCATTGTACCAGGCATTGTATCAGGCAGTATGGCATTGTACCAGGCAGTATGGCATTGTATCAGGCAGTATTGCATTGTACCAGGCATTGTATCAGGCAGTATGGCATTGTACCAGGCAGTATGGCATTGTATCAGGCATTGTACCAGGCAGTATGGCATTGTACCAGGCATTGTACCAGGCATTGTACCAGGCATTGCACCAGGCAGTATGGCATTGTATCAGGCAGTATGGCATTGTACCAGGCAGTATGGCATTGTATCAGGCAGTATTGCATTGTACCAGGCAGTATGGCATTGTACCAGGCAGTATGGCATTGTACCAGGCAGTATGGCATTGTATCAGGCATTGTACCAGACAGTATGGCATTGTACCAGGCAGTATGGCATTGTAACAGGCAGTATGGCATTGTAACAGGCAGTATGGCATTGTACCAGGCAGTATGGCATTGTACCAGGCAGTATGGCATTGTATCAGGCAGTATTGCATTGTACCAGGCAGTATGGCATTGTACCAGGCATTGTACCAGGCATTGTACCAGGCAGTAAGCATTGTACCAGGCATTGTACCAGGCATTGTACCAGGCAGTATGGCATTGAATCAGGCAGTATGGCATTGTATCAGGCAGTATGGCATTGTACCAGGCATTGTACCAGGCAGTATGGCATTGTACCAGGCAGTATGGCATTGTACAAGGCAGTATGGCATTGTACCAGGCAGTATGGCATTGTACCAGGCAGTATGGCATTGTATCAGGCAGTATGGCATTGTACCAGGCAGTATGGCATTGTACCAGGCAGTATGGCATTGTACCAGACAGTATGGCATTGTATCAGGCAGTATGGCATTGTACCAGGCAGTATGGCATTGTAACAGGCAGTATGGCATTGTATCAGGCAGTATGGCATTGTACCAGGCAGTATGGCATTGTAACAGGCAGTATGGCATTGTACCAGACAGTATGGCATTGTACCAGGCAGTATGGCATTGTATCAGGCAGTATGGCATTGTACCAGGCAGTATGGCATTGTACCAGGCATTGTACCGGGTAGGATGGCATTGTACCAGACAGTATGGCATTGTACCAGGCAGTATGGCATTGTATCAGGCAGTATGGCATTGTACCAGGCAGTATGGCATTGTATCAGGCAGTATGGCATTGTACCAGGCAGTATGGTATTGTACCAGGCATTGTACCGGGTAGGATGGCATTGTACCAGACAGTATGGCATTGTACCAGGCAGTATGGCATTGTACCCGGCAGTATGGCATTGTACCAGGCATTGCACCAGGCAGTATGGCATTGTACCAGGCAGTATTGCATTGTACCAGGCATTGCACCAGGCAGTATGACATTGTACCAGACAGTATGGCATTGTACCGGGCAGTATGGCATTGTACCCGGCAGTTTGGCATTGTACCAGGCAGTATGGCATTGTACCAGGCATTGTACCAGGCAGTATGGCATTGTAACAGGCAGTATGGCATTGTACCAGGCAGTATGGCATTGTACCAGGCATTGTATCAGGCAGTATTGCATTGTACCAGGCAGTATGGCATTGTATCAGGCAGTATTGCATTGTACCAGGCATTGTATCAGGCAGTATGGCATTGTACCAGGCAGTATGGCATTGTATCAGGCATTGTACCAGGCATTGTACCAGGCAGTATGGCATTGTACCAGGCATTGTACCAGGCATTGTATCAGGCAGTATGGCATTGTACCAGGCAGTATGGCATTGTATCAGGCAGTATTGCATTGTACCAGGCATTGTACCAGGCAGTATGGCATTGTACCAGGCAGTATGGCATTGTACCAGGCAGTATGGCATTGTATCAGGCATTGTACCAGACAGTATGGCATTGTACCAGGCAGTATGGCATTGTAACAGGCAGTATGGCATTGTAACAGGCAGTATGGCATTGTACCAGGCAGTATGGCATTGTACCAGGCAGTATGGCATTGTATCAGGCAGTATTGCATTGTACCAGGCAGTATGGCATTGTACCAGGCATTGTACCAGGCATTGTACCAGGCAGTATGGCATTGTACCAGGCATTGTACCAGGCATTGTACCAGGCAGTATGGCATTGTACCAGGCAGTATGGCATTGTACCAGGCATTGCACCAGGCAGTATGGCATTGTATCAGGCAGTATGGCATTGTACCAGGCAGTATGGCATTGTACCAGGCAGTATGGCATTGTACCAGGCAGTATGGCATTGTATCAGGCAGTATTGCATTGTACCAGGCAGTATGGCATTGTACCAGGCATTGTACCAGGCATTGTACCAGGCAGTAAGCATTGTACCAGGCATTGTACCAGGCATTGTACCAGGCAGTATGGCATTGAATCAGGCAGTATGGCATTGTATCAGGCAGTATGGCATTGTACCAGGCATTGTACCAGGCAGTATGGCATTGTACCAGGCAGTATGGCATTGTACAAGGCAGTATGGCATTGTACCAGGCAGTATGGCATTGTACCAGGCAGTATGGCATTGTATCAGGCAGTATGGCATTGTACCAGGCAGTATGGCATTGTATCAGGCAGTATGGCATTGTACCAGGCAGTATGGCATTGTACCAGGCATTGTACCGGGTAGGATGGCATTGTACCAGACAGTATGGCATTGTACCAGGCAGTATGGCATTGTATCAGGCAGTATGGCATTGTACCAGGCAGTATGGCATTGTATCAGGCAGTATGGCATTGTACCAGGCAGTATGGTATTGTACCAGGCATTGTACCGGGTAGGATGGCATTGTACCAGACAGTATGGCATTGTACCAGGCAGTATGGCATTGTATCAGGCAGTATGGCATTGTACCAGGCAGTATGGCATTGTACCAGGCATTGTACCGGGTAGGATGGCATTGTACCAGACAGTATGGCATTGTACCAGGCAGTATGGCATTGTACCCGGCAGTATGGCATTGTACCAGGCATTGCACCAGGCAGTATGGCATTGTACCAGGCAGTATTGCATTGTACCAGGCATTGCACCAGGCAGTATGACATTGTACCAGACAGTATGGCATTGTACCGGGCAGTATGGCATTGTACCCGGCAGTTTGGCATTGTACCAGGCAGTATGGCATTGTACCAGGCATTGTACCAGGCAGTATGGCATTGTAACAGGCAGTATGGCATTGTACCAGGCAGTATGGCATTGTACCAGGCATTGTATCAGGCAGTATTGCATTGTACCAGGCAGTATGGCATTGTATCAGGCAGTATTGCATTGTACCAGGCATTGTATCAGGCAGTATGGCATTGTACCAGGCAGTATGGCATTGTATCAGGCATTGTACCAGGCATTGTACCAGGCAGTATGGCATTGTACCAGGCATTGTACCAGGCATTGTATCAGGCAGTATGGCATTGTACCAGGCAGTATGGCATTGTATCAGGCAGTATTGCATTGTACCAGGCATTGTACCAGGCAGTATGGCATTGTACCAGGCAGTATGGCATTGTACCAGGCAGTATGGCATTGTATCAGGCATTGTACCAGACAGTATGGCATTGTACCAGGCAGTATGGCATTGTAACAGGCAGTATGGCATTGTAACAGGCAGTATGGCATTGTACCAGGCAGTATGGCATTGTACCAGGCAGTATGGCATTGTATCAGGCAGTATTGCATTGTACCAGGCAGTATGGCATTGCACCAGGCATTGTACCAGGCATTGTACCAGGCAGTATGGCATTGTACCAGGCATTGTACCAGGCATTGTACCAGGCAGTATGGCATTGTATCAGGCAGTATGGCATTGTACCAGGCAGTATGGCATTGTACCAGGCAGTATGGCATTGTACCAGGCATTGCACCAGGCAGTATGGCATTGTATCAGGCAGTATGGCATTGTACCAGGCAGTATGGCATTGTACCAGGCAGTATGGCATTGTACCAGGCATTGCACCAGGCATTGTACCAGGCAGTATGGCATTGTATCAGGCAGTATGGCATTGTATCAGGCAGTATGGCATTGTACCAGGCATTGCACCAGGCAGTATGGCATTGTATCAGGCAGTATGGCATTGTACCAGGCAGTATGGCATTGTACCAGGCAGTATGGCATTGTACCAGGCATTGTACCAGGCATTGTACCAGGCAGTATGGCATTGTACCAGGCATTGTACCAGGCATTGTACCAGGCAGTATGGCATTGTATCAGGCAGTATGGCATTGTACCAGGCAGTATGGCATTGTACCAGGCAGTATGGCATTGTACCAGGCATTGTACCAGGCATTGTACCAGGCAGTATGGCATTGTATCAGGCAGTATGGCATTGTACCAGGCAGTATGGCATTGCACCAGGCAGTATGGCATTGTATCAGGCAGTATTGCATTGTACCAGGCATTGTATCAGGCAGTATGGCATTGTACCAGGCAGTATGGCATTGTACCAGGCAGTATGGCATTGTACCAGGCATTGTATCAGGCAGTATTGCATTGTACCAGGCATTGTATCAGGCAGTATGGCATTGTACCAGGCAGTATGGCATTGTACCAGGCAGTATGGCATTGTATCAGGCAGTATTGCATTGTACCAGGCATTGTATCAGGCAGTATGGCATTGTACCAGGCAGTATGGCATTGTATCAGGCATTGTACCAGGCAGTATGGCATTGTACCAGGCATTGTACCAGGCATTGTACCAGGCATTGCACCAGGCAGTATGGCATTGTATCAGGCAGTATGGCATTGTACCAGGCAGTATGGCATTGTATCAGGCAGTATTGCATTGTACCAGGCAGTATGGCATTGTACCAGGCAGTATGGCATTGTACCAGGCAGTATGGCATTGTACCAGACAGTATGGCATTGTACCAGGCAGTATGGCATTGTAACAGGCAGTATGGCATTGTAACAGGCAGTATGGCATTGTACCAGGCAGTATGGCATTGTACCAGGCAGTATGGCATTGTATCAGGCAGTATAGCATTGTACCAGGCAGTATGGCATTGTACCAGGCATTGTACCAGGCATTGTACCAGGCAGTAAGCATTGTACCAGGCATTGTACCAGGCATTGTACCAGGCAGTATGGCATTGAATCAGGCAGTATGGCATTGTATCAGGCAGTATGGCATTGTACCAGGCATTGTACCAGGCAGTATGGCATTGTACCAGGCAGTATGGCATTGTACAAGGCAGTATGGCATTGTACCAGGCAGTATGGCATTGTACCAGGCAGTATGGCATTGTATCAGGCAGTATGGCATTGTACCAGGCAGTATGGCATTGTACCAGGCAGTATGGCATTGTACCAGACAGTATGGCATTGTATCAGGCAGTATGGCATTGTACCAGGCAGTATGGCATTGTAACAGGCAGTATGGCATTGTATCAGGCAGTATGGCATTGTACCAGGCAGTATGGCATTGTAACAGGCAGTATGGCATTGTACCAGACAGTATGGCATTGTACCAGGCAGTATGGCATTGTATCAGGCAGTATGGCATTGTACCAGGCAGTATGGCATTGTACCAGGCATTGTACCGGGTAGGATGGCATTGTACCAGACAGTATGGCATTGTACCAGGCAGTATGGCATTGTATCAGGCAGTATGGCATTGTACCAGGCAGTATGGCATTGTATCAGGCAGTATGGCATTGTACCAGGCAGTATGGTATTGTACCAGGCATTGTACCGGGTAGGATGGCATTGTACCAGACAGTATGGCATTGTACCAGGCAGTATGTCATTGTATGAGGCAGTATGGCATTGTACCAGGCAGTATGGCATTGTACCAGGCATTGTACCGGGTAGGATGGCATTGTACCAGACAGTATGGCATTGTACCAGGCAGTATGGCATTGTACCCGGCAGTATGGCATTGTACCAGGCATTGCACCAGGCAGTATGGCATTGTACCAGGCAGTATTGCATTGTACCAGGCATTGCACCAGGCAGTATGACATTGTACCAGACAGTATGGCATTGTACCGGGCAGTATGGCATTGTACCCGGCAGTTTGGCATTGTACCAGGCAGTATGGCATTGTACCAGGCATTGTACCAGGCAGTATGGCATTGTAACAGGCAGTATGTAATTGTACCAGGCAGTATGGCATTGTAACAGGCAGTATGGCATTGTATCAGGCAGTATGGCATTGTACCAGGCAGTATGGCATTGTAACAGGCAGTATGGCATTGTACCAGGCAGTATGGCATTGTATCAGGCAGTATGGCATTGTACCAGGCAGTATGGCATTGTACCAGGCAGTATGGCATTGTACCAGGCATTGTACCGGGTAGGATGGCATTGTACCAGACAGTATGGCATTGTACCAGGCAGTATGGCATTGTACCAGGCAGTATGGCATTGTATCAGGCAGTATGGCATTGTACCAGGCAGTATGGCATTGTACCAGGCATTGTACCGGGTAGGATGGCATTGTACCAGACAGTATGGCATTGTACCAGGCAGTATGCTCATTCAGCCGACAGAAACTTTCAACCGGTTTTCCCCATTAAGTAGCGAGTCGGAGTCAGAGGCCGAGCCTTCTCTGGTCTATACTCCTCCCGTTACGGGGTCTGAGACGCCGAAGCTTCCCACCATTAGCTCTGACAAATTGAAAACTCTAGTCATTGGCGACTCCATTACCCGCAGTATTAGACTTAAAACGAATCATCCAGCGATCATACATTGTTTACCGGGGGCAGGGCTACCGACGTTAAGGCTAATCTGAAGATGGTGCTGGCTAAAGCTAAAACTGGCGAGTGTAGAGAGTATAGAGATATTGTTATCCACGTCGGCACCAACGATGTTAGGATGAAACAGTCAGAGATCACCAAGCGCAACATAGCTTCTGCGTGTAAATCAGCTAGAAAGATGTGTCGGCATCGAGTAATTGTCTCTGGCCCCCTCCCAGTTAGGGGGAGTGATGAGCTCTACAGCAGAGTCTCACAACTCAATCGCTGGTTGAAAACTGTTTTCTGCCCCTCCGAAAAGTTAGAATTTGTAGATAATTGGCCCTCTTTTTGGGACTCACCCACAAACAG
The DNA here is from genome assembly GCF_036934945.1 of Oncorhynchus masou masou. Classification (NCBI taxonomy): domain Eukaryota; kingdom Metazoa; phylum Chordata; class Actinopteri; order Salmoniformes; family Salmonidae; genus Oncorhynchus; species Oncorhynchus masou. Next base: position 534,177 of record NC_088238.1, on the reverse strand, counting down.
GACCAAGCCTGACCTGCTGAGGAGTGACGGACTCCATCCTAGCTGGAGGGGTGCTCTCATCTTATCTACCAACATAGACAGGGCTCTAACTCCTCTAGCTCCACAATGAAATAGGGTGCAGGCCAGGCAGCAGGCTGTTAGCCAGCCTGCCAGCATAGTGGAGTCTGCCACTAGCATAGTCAGTGTAGTCAGCTCAGCTATCACCATTGAGACCGTGTCTGTGCCTCGACCTAGGTTGCGCAAAACTAAACATGGCGGTGTTCGCCTTAGCAATCTCACTAGGATAAAGACCACCTCCATTCCTGTCATTATTGAAAGAGATCATGATACCTCACATCTCAAAATAGGGCTACTTAATGTTAGATCCCTTACTTCAAAGGCAATTATAGTCAATGAACTAATCACTGATCATAATCTTGATGTGATTGGCCTGACTGAAACATGGCTTAAGCCTGATGAATTTACTGTGTTAAATGAGGCCTCACCTCCTGGCTACACTAGTGACCATATCCCCCGTGCATCCCGCAAAGGCGGAGGTGTTGCTAACATTTACGATAGCAAATTTCAATTTACAAAAAAAAAAATGACGTTTTCGTCTTTTGAGCTTCTAGTCATGAAATCTATGCAGCCTACTCAATCACTTTTTATAGCTACTGTTTACAGGCCTCCTGGGTCATATACAGCGTTCCTCACTGAGTTCCCTGAATTCCTATCGGACCTTGTAGTCATAGCAGATAATATTCTAATCTTTGGTGACTTTAATATTCACATGGAAAAGTCCACAGACCCACTCCAAAAGGCTTTCGGAGCCATCATCGACTCAGTGGGTTTTGTCCAACATGTCTCTGGACCCACTCACTGTCACAGTCATACGCTGGACCTAGTTTTGTCCCATGGAATAAATGTTGTGGATCTTAATGTTTTTCCTCATAATCCAGGACTATCGGACCACCATTTTATTACGTTTGCAATTGCAACAAATAATCTGCTCAGACCCCAACCAAGGAACATCAAAAGTCGTGCTATAAATTCACAGACAACACAAAGATTCCTTGATGTCCTTCCAGATTCCCTCTGTCTACCCAATGACACCAGAGGACAAAAATCAGTTAACCACCTAACTGAGGAACTCAATTTAACCTTGCGCAATACCCTAGATGCAGTTGCACCCCTAAAAACTAAAAACATTTCTCATAAGAAACTAGCTCCCTGGTACACAGAAAATACCCGAGCTCTGAAGCAAGCTTCCAGAAAATTGGAACGGAAATGGCGCCACACCAAACTGGAAGTCTTCCGTCTAGCTTGGAAAGACAGTACCGTGCAGTACCGAAGAGCCCTTACTGCTGCTCGATCATCCTATTTTTCTAACTTAATTGAGGACAATAAGAACAATCCAAAATTCCTTTTTGATACGGTCGCAAAGCTAACTAAAAAGCAGCATTCCCCAAGAGAGGATGACTTTCACTTTAGCAGTGATAAATTCATGAACTTCTTTGAGGAAAAAATTATGATTATTAGAAAGCAAATTACAGACTCCTCCTTAAATCTGCGTATTCCTTCAAAGCTCAGTTGTCCTGAGTCTGCACAACTCTGCGTGGACCTAGGATCAAGAGAGACGCTCAAGTGTTTTAGTACTATATCTCTTGACACAATGATGAAAATAATCATGGCCTCTAAACCTTCAAGCTGCTTACTGGACCCTATTCCAACTAAACTACTGAAAGAGCTGCTTCCTGTGCTTGGCCCTCCTATGTTGAACATAATAAACGGCTCTCTATCCACCGGATGTGTACCAAACTCACTAAAAGTGGCAGTAATAAAGCCTCTCTTGAAAAAGCCAAACCTTGACCCAGAAAATATAAAAAACTATCGGCCTATATCGAATCTTCCATTCCTCTCAAAAATCTTAGAAAAGGCTGTTGCTCAGCAACTCACTGCCTTCCTGAAGACAAACAATGTATATGAAATGCTTCAGTCTGGTTTTAGACCCCATCATAGCACTGAGACGGCACTTGTGAAGGTGGTAAATGACATTTTAATGGCATCGGACCGAGGCTCTGCATCTGTCCTCGTGCTCCTAGACCTTAGTGCTGCTTTTGATACCATCGATCACCACATTCTTTTGGAGAGATTGGAAACCCAAATTGGTCTACACGGTCAAGTTCTGGCCTGGTTTAGATCTTATCTGTCGGAAAGATATCAGTTTGTCTCTGTGGATGGTTTGTCCTCTGACAAATCAACTGTAAATTTCGGTGTTCCTCAAGGTTCCGTTTTAGGACCGCTGTTGTTTTCACTATATATTTTACCTCTTGGGGATGTTATTCGAAAACATAATGTTAACTTTCACTGCTATGCGGATGATACACAGCTGTACATTTCAATGAAACATGGTGAAGCCCCAAAATTGCCCTCGCTAGAAGCATGTGTTTCAGACATAAGGAAGTGGATGGCAGCAAACTTTCTACTTTTAAACTCGGATAAAACAGAGATGCTTGTTCTAGGTCCCAAGAAACAAAGAGATCTTCTGTTGAATCTGACAATTAATCTTAATGGTTGTACAGTCATCTCAAATAAAACTGTGAAGGACCTCGGCGTTACTCTGGACCCTGATCTCTCTTTTGAAGAACATATCAAGACCATTTCAAGGACAGCTTTTTTCCATCTACGTAACATTGCAAAAATCAGAAACTTTCTGTCCAAAAATGATGCAGAAAAATTAATCCATGCTTTTGTCACTTCTAGGTTGGACTACTGCAATGCTCTACTTTCCGGCTACCCGGATAAAGCACTAAATAAACTTCAGTTAGTGCTAAATACGGCTGCTAGAATCCTGACTAGAACCAAAAATTTGATCATATTACTCCAGTGCTAGCCTCCCTACACTGGCTTCCTGTCAAAGCAAGGGCTGATTTCAAGGTTTTACTGCTAACCTACAAAGCATTGCATGGGCTTGCTCCTACCTATCTCTCTGATTTGGTCCTGCCGTACATACCTACACGTACGCTACGGTCACAAGACGCAGGCCTCCTAATTGTCCCTAGAATTTCTAAGCAAACAGCTGGAGGCAGGGCTTTCTCCTATAGAGCTCCATTTTTATGGAACGGTCTGCCTACCCATGTCAGAGACGCAAACTCGGTCTCAACCTTTAAGTCTTTACTGAAGACTCATCTCTTCAGTGGGTCATATGATTGAGTGTAGTCTGGCCCAGGAGTGGGAAGGTGAACGGAAAGGCTCTGGAGCAACGAACCACCCTTGCTGTCTCTGCCTGGCCGGTTCCCCTCTTTCCACTGGGATTCTCTGCCTCTAACCCTATTACAGGGGCTGAGTCACTGGCTTGCTGGGGCTCTCTCATGCCGTCCCTGAGGGGGTGCGTCACCTGAGTGGGTTGATTCACTGATGTGGTCATCCTGTCTGGGTTGGCGCCCCCCCTTGGGTTGTGCCGTGGCGGAGATCTTTGCGGGCTATACTCAGCTTTGTCTCAGGATGGTAAGTTGGTGGTTGAAGATATCCCTCCAGTGGTGTGGGGGCTGTGCTTTGGCATAGTGGGTGGGGTTATATCCTTCCTGTTTGGCCCTGTCCGGGGGTGTCCTCGGGTGGGGCCACAGTGTCTCCTGACCCCTCCTGTCTCAGCCTTCAGTATTTATGCTGCAGTAGTTTATGTGTCGGGGGCTGGGGTCAGTTTGTTATATCTGGAGTACTTCTCCTGTCCAATTCGGTGTCCTGTGTGAATCTAAGTGTGCGTTCTCTAATTCTCTCCTTCTCTCTCTCGGAGGACCTGAGCCCTAGGACCATGCCCCAGGACTACCTGACATGATGACTCCTTGCTGTCCCCAGTCCACCTGGCCGTGCTGCTGCTCCAGTTTCAACTGAACCGCGGCCCTAGGACCATGCCCCAGGACTACTTGACATGATGACTCCTTGCTGTCCCCAGTCCACCTGGCCGTGCTGCTGCTCCAGTTTCAACTGTTCTGCCTTATTATTATTCGACCATGCTGGTCATTTATGAACATTTGAACATCTTGGCCATGTTCTGTTATAATCTCTACCCGGCACAGCCAGAAGAGGACTGGCCACCCCACATAGCCTGGTTCCTCTCTAGGTTTCTTCCTAGGTTTTGGCTTTTCTAGGGAGTTTTTCCTAGCCACCGTGCTTCTACACCTGCATTGCTTGCTGTTTGGGGTTTTAGGCTGGGTTTCTGTACAGCACTTTGAGATATCAGCTGATGTACGAAGGGCTATATAAATAAATTTGATTTGATTTATGGCATTGTACCAGGCAGTATGGCATTGTATCAGGCAGTATGGCATTGTACCAGGCAGTATGGCATTGTACCAGGCATTGTACCGGGTAGGATGGCATTGTACCAGACAGTATGGCATTGTACTAGGCAGTATGGCATTGTACCAGGCAGTATGGCATTGTACCAGACAGTATGGCATTGTACCAGGCAGTATGGCATTGTACCCGACAGTATGGCATTGTACCAGGCATTGCACCAGGCAGTATGGCATTGTACCAGGCAGTATGTATTGTACCAGGCATTGTATGGCATTGTACCAGGCAGTATGGCATTGTACCAGGCAGTATGGCATTGTACCAGGCAGTATGGCATTGTACCAGGCAGTATGGCATTGTACCAGACAGGCATTGTACCAGGCAGTATGGCATTGTATCAGGCAGTATGGAATTGTATCAGGCAGTATGGCATTGTATCAGGCAGTATGGAATTGTACCAGGCAGTATGGCATTGTAACAGGCATTGTACCAGGCAGTATGGCATTGTACCAGGCAGTATGGCATTGTACCAGGCAGTATGGCATTGTACCAGGCAGTATGGCATTGTAACAGGCAGTATGGCATTGTATCAGGCAGTATGGCATTGTACCAGGCATTGTATGGCATGGTTGTACCAGACAGTATGGCATTGTACCAGGCAGTATGGCATTGTAACAGGCAGTATGGCATTGTATCAGGCAGTATGGCATTGTACCAGGCAGTATGGCATTGTACCAGGCAGTATGGCATTGTACCAGGCATTGTACCAGGCAGTATGGCATTGTAACAGGCAGTATGGCATTGTACCAGGCAGTATGGCATTGTACCAGGTAGTATGGCATGGCATTGTACCAGGCAGTATGGCATTGTACCAGGCAGTATGGCATTGTACCAGACAGTATGGCATTGTACCAGGCAGTATGGCATTGTACCAGGCAGTATGGCATTGTATCAGGCAGTATGGCATTGTACCAGGCAGTATGGCATTGTACCAGGCAGTATGGCATTGTACATATGGCATTGTACCAGGCAGTATGGCATTGTATCAGGCAGTATGGCATTGTACCAGGCAGTATGGCATTGTATGGCATTGTACCAGGCAGGATGGCATTGTACCAGGTATGGCATTGTACCAGGCAGTATGGCATTGTACCAGGCAGTATGGCATTGTATCAGGCAGTATGGCATTGTACCAGGCAGTATGGCATTGTACCAGGCATTTGTACCAGTATGGCATTGTATGGCATTGTACCAGGCAGTATGGCATTGTACCAGGCAGTATGGCATTGTACCAGGCATTGCAGTATGACATTGTACCAGACAGTATGGCATTGTACCGGGCAGTATGGCATTGTACCCGGCAGTTTGGCATTGTACCAGGCAGTATGGCATTGTACCAGGCATTGTACCAGGCAGTATGGCATTGTATCAGGCAGTATAGAATTGTATCAGGCAGTATGGCATTGTAACAGGCAGTATGTAATTGTACCAGGCAGTATGGCATTGTACCAGGCATTGTACCAGGCAGTATGGCATTGTACCAGGCAGTATGGCATTGTACCAGGCAGTATGGCATTGTACCAGGCAGTATGGCATTGTAACAGGCAGTATGGCATTGTATCAGGCAGTATGGCATTGTACCAGGCATTGTACCGGGTAGGATGGCATTGTACCAGACAGTATGGCATTGTACCAGGCAGTATGGCATTGTAACAGGCAGTATGGCATTGTATCAGGCAGTATGGCATTGTACCAGGCAGTATGGCATTGTACCAGGCATTGTATGGCATTGTACCAGGCAGTATGGCATTGTACCAGGCAGTATGGCATTGTACCAGGCAGTATGGCATTGTACCAGGCAGTATGGCATTGTACCAGGCATTGTACCAGGCAGTATGGCATTGTACCAGGCATTGTACCAGGCATTGTACCAGGCAGTATGGCATTGAATCAGGCAGTATGGCATTGTACCAGGCAGTATGGCATTGTACAAGGCAGTATGGCATTGTACCAGGCAGTATGGCATTGTACCAGGCAGTATGGCATTGTATCAGGCAGTATGGCATTGTACCAGGCAGTATGGCATTGTACCAGGCAGTATGGCATTGTACCAGACAGTATGGCATTGTATCAGGCAGTATGGCATTGTACCAGGCAGTATGGCATTGTACCAGGCAGTATGGCATTGTATCAGGCAGTATGGCATTGTACCAGGCAGTATGGCATTGTAACAGGCAGTATGGCATTGTACCAGGCAGTATGGCATTGTACCAGGCAGTATGGCATTGTACCAGGCAGTATGGCATTGTATCAGGCAGTATGGCATTGTACCAGGCAGTATGGCATTGTAACAGGCAGTATGGCATTGTATCAGGCAGTATGGCATTGTACCAGGCAGTATGGCATTGTAACAGGCAGTATGGCATTGTATCAGGCAGTATGGCATTGTACCAGGCAGTATGGCATTGTAACAGGCAGTATGGCATTGTACCAGACAGTATGGCATTGTACCAGGCAGTATGGCATTGTATCAGGCAGTATGGCATTGTACCAGGCAGTATGGCATTGTACCAGGCATTGTATGGCATTGTACCAGACAGTATGGCATTGTACCAGACAGTATGGCATTGTACCAGGCAGTATGGCATTGTATCAGGCAGTATGGCATTGTACCAGGCATTGGCATTGTACTGGGCAGTATGGCATTGTACCAGGCAGTATGGCATTGTACCAGGCATTGTACCGGCAGGATGGCATTGTATGACAGTATGGCATTGTACCAGGCAGTATGGCATTGTATCAGGCAGTATGGCATTGTACCAGGCATTGTATGGCATTGTAGGATGGCATTGTACCAGACAGTATGGCATTGTACCAGACAGTATGGCATTGTACCAGGCATTGGCATTGTACCAGGCAGTATGGCATTGTACCAGGCAGTATTATACCAGGCATTGTACCAGGCAGTATGGCATTGTACCAGACAGTATGGCATTGTACATTGGCAGTATGGCATTGTACCAGGCAGTATGGCATTGTACCAGGCAGTATGGCATTGTACCAGGCATTTGTACCAGGCAGTATGGCATTGTAACAGGCAGTATGGCAATTGTACCAGGCAGTATGGCATTGTAACAGGCAGTATGGCATTGTATCAGGCAGTATGGCATTGTACCAGGCAGTATGGCATTGTAACAGGCAGTATGGCATTGTACCAGGCAGTATGGCATTGTATCAGGCAGTATGGCATTGTACCAGGCAGTATGGCATTGTAACAGGCAGTATGGCATTGTACCAGGCATTGTACCAGACAGTATGGCATTGTACCAGGCAGTATGGCATTGTACCAGGCAGTATGGCATTGTACCAGGCAGTATGGCATTGTATCAGGCAGTATGGCATTGTACCAGGCAGTATGGCATTGTACCGGGTAGGATGGCATTGTACCAGACAGTATGGCATTGTACCAGGCAGTATGGCATTGTACCAGGCAGTATGGCATTGTATCAGGCAGTATGGCATTGTACCAGGCAGTATGGCATTGTACCAGGCATTGTACCGGGTAGGATGGCATTGTACCAGACAGTATGGCATTGTACCAGGCAGTATGGCATTGTACCAGGCAGTATGGCATTGTATCAGGCAGTATGGCATTGTACCAGACAGTATGGCATTGTACCAGGCAGTATGGCATTGTACCCGGCAGTATGGCATTGTACCAGGCATTGCACCAGGCAGTATGGCATTGTACCAGGCAGTATTGCATTGTACCAGGCATTGCACCAGGCAGTATGACATTGTACCAGACAGTATGGCATTGTACCGGGCAGTATGGCATTGTACCCGGCAGTATGGCATTGTGTTGGCATTGTACCAGGCAGTATGGCATTGTACCAGGCATTGTACCAGGCAGTATGGCATTGTATCAGGCAGTATGGAATTGTATCAGGCAGTATGGCATTGTAACAGGCAGTATGTAATTGTACCAGGCAGTATGGCATTGTACCAGGCATTGTACCAGGCAGTATGGCATTGTACCAGGCATTGTACCAGGCAGTATGGCATTGTAACAGGCAGTATGGCATTGTATCAGGCAGTATGGCATTGTACCAGGCAGTATGGCATTGTACCAGGCAGTATGGCATTGTACCAGGCATTGTACCGGGTAGGATGGCATTGTACCAGACAGTATGGCATTGTACCAGGCAATATGGCATTGTAACAGGCAGTATGGCATTGTATCAGGCAGTATGGCATTGTACCAGGCAGTATGGCATTGTACCAGGCAGTATGGCATTGTAACAGGCAGTATGGCATTGTAACAGGCAGTATGGCATTGTACCAGACAGTATGGCATTGTACCAGGCAGTATGGCATTGTACCAGACAGTATGGCATTGTACCAGGCAGTATGGCATTGTACCCGGCAGTATGGCATTGTACCAGGCATTGCACCAGGCAGTATGGCATTGTACCAGGCAGTATTGCATTGTACCAGGCATTGCAGCAGGCAGTATGACATTGTACCAGACAGTATGTTATTGTACCGGGCAGTATGGCATTGTACCCGGCAGTATGGCATTGTACTAGGCAGTATGGCATTGTACCAGGCATTGTACCAGGCAGTATGGCATTGTATCAGGCAGTATGGCATTGTAACAGGCAGTATGTAATTGTACCAGGCAGTATGGCATTGTACCAGGCAGTATGGCATTGTACCAGGCATTGCACCAGGCAGTATGACATTGTACCAGACAGTATGGCATTGTACCAGGCAGTATGGCATTGTATCAGGCAGTATGGCATTGTACCAGGCAGTATGGCATTGTACCAGGCAGGCATTGTACCAGACAGTATGGCATTGTATCAGGCAGTATGGCATTGTACCAGGCAGTATGCATTGTACCAGGCATTGCATTGTACCAGGCAGTATGACATTGTACCAGACAGTATGGCATTGTATCAGGCAGTATGGCATTGTAACAGGCAGTATGGCATTGTAACAGGCAGTATGGCATTGTATGGCATTGTATCAGGCAGTATGGCATTGTATCAGGCAGTATGGCATTGTAACAGGCAGTATGGCATTGTACCAGGCATTGTACCAGGCAGTATGGCATTGTACCAGGCAGTATGGCATTGTACCAGTATGGCATTGTACCAGGCATTGTATGGCATTGTACCAGACAGTATGGCATTGTATCAGGCAGTATGGCATTGTACCAGGCATTGTACCAGGCAGTATGGCATTGTACCAGACAGTATGGCATTGTACCAGGCAGTATGGCATTGTACCCGGCAGTTTGGCATTGTACCAGGCAGTATGGCATTGTACCAGGCATTGTACCAGGCAGTATGGCATTGTAACAGGCAGTATGGCATTGTACCAGGCAGTTGGCATTGTAACAGGCAGTATGGCATTGTATCAGGCAGTATGGCATTGTACCAGGCAGTATGGCATTGTAACAGGCAGTATGGCATTGTACCAGGCAGTATGGCATTGTACCAGGCAGTATGGCATTGTACCAGGCAGTATGGCATTGTACCAGGCAGTATGGCATTGTACCAGGCAGTATGGCATTGTACCAGGCAGTATGGCATTGTACCAGGCAGTATGGCATTGTATCAGGCAGTATGGCATTGTACCAGGCAGTATGGCATTGTACCGGCAGGATGGCATTGTACCAGACAGTATGGCATTGTACCAGGCAGTATGGCATTGTACCAGGCAGTATGGCATTGTATCAGGCAGTATGGCATTGTACCAGGCAGTATGGCATTGTACCAGGCAGTATGGCATTGTACCCGGCAGTATGGCATTGTACCAGGCAGTATGGCATTGTACCAGGCAGTATGGCATTGTACCCAGGCAGTATGGCATTGTACCAGGCAGTATGGCATTGTACCAGGCAGTATGGCATTGTACCAGGCATTGTACCAGGCAGTATGGCATTGTACCAGGCAGTATGGCATTGTACCAGGCATTGCACCAGGCAGTATGGCATTGTACCAGACAGTATGGCATTGTACCAGGCAGTATGGCATTGTACCCGGCAGTATGGCATTGTACCGGGCAGGGCATTGTACCAGGCAGTATGGCATTGTACCAGGCAGTATTGCATTGTACCAGGCATTGCAGTATGACATTGTACCAGACAGTATGGCATTGTACCGGGCAGTATGGCATTGTACCCGGCAGTTTGGCATTGTACCAGGCAGTATGGCATTGTACCAGGCATTGTACCAGGCAGTATGGCATTGTAACAGGCAGTATGGCATTGTATCAGGCAGTATGGCATTGTAACAGGCAGTATGGCATTGTACCAGGCAGTATGGCATTGTACCAGGCATTGTACCAGGCAGTATGGCATTGTATGGCATTGTACCAGGCAGTATGGCATTGTAACAGGCAGTATGGCATTGTATCAGGCAGTATGGCATTGTACCAGGCAGTATGGCATTGTACCAGGCAGTATGGCATTGTACCAGGCATTGTACCAGGCAGTATGGCATTGTAACAGGCAGTATGGCATTGTATCAGGCAGTATGGAATTGTATCAGGCAGTATGGCATTGTACCAGGCAGTATGGCATTGTACCCGGCAGTATGGCATTGTACCAGGCATTGCACCAGGCAGTATGGCATTGTACCAGGCAGTATTGCATTGTACCAGGCATTGTACCAGGCAGGATGGCATTGTACCAGGCAGTATGGCATTGTACCAGGCATTGCACCAGGCAGTATGGCATTGTACCAGGCAGTATTGCATTGTACCAGGCATTGCACCAGGCAGTATGACATTGTACCAGACAGTATGGCATTGTACCGGGCAGTATGGCATTGTACCCGGCAGTTTGGCATTGTACCAGGCAGTATGGCATTGTACCAGGCATTGCACCAGGCAGTATGACATTGTACCAGACAGTATGGCATTGTACCAGGCATTGTACCAGGCAGTATGGCATTGTATCAGGCAGTATGGCATTGTACCAGGCAGTATGGCATTGTACCAGGCATTGTACCAGGCAGTATGGCATTGTACCAGGCATATGGCATTGTACCAGGCAGTATGGCATTGTAACAGGCAGTATGGCATTGTACCAGGCAGTATGGCATTGTACCAGGCAGTATGGCATTGTACCAGGCAGTATGGCATTGTACCAGGCAGTATGCATTGTAGGATGGCATTGTACCAGGCAGTATGGCATTGTACCAGGCAGTATGGCATTGTAACAGGCAGTATGGCATTGTACCAGGCAGTATGGCATTGTACCAGGCAGTATGGCATTGTACCAGGCAGTATGGCATTGTAACAGGCAGTATGGCATTGTAACAGGCAGTATGGCATTGTACCAATGTAACAGGATGGCATTGTACCAGGCAGTATGGCATTGTACCAGACAGTATGGCATTGTACCAGGCAGTATGGCATTGTACCAGACAGTATGGCATTGTACCAGGCATTGTACCAGGCAGTATGGCATTGTACCAGGCAGTATGGCATTGTACCAGGCATTGCAGCAGGCAGTATGACATTGTACCAGACAGTATGGCATTGTACCAGGCAGTATGGCATTGTAGGCAGTATGGCATTGTACCAGGCAGTATGGCATTGTACCGGGCAGTATGGCATTGTACCGGGCAGTATGGCATTGTATCAGGCAGTATGGCATTGTAACAGGCATGTAATTGTACCAGGCAGTATGGCATTGTACCAGGCAGTATGGCATTGTAACAGGCATTGCACCAGGCAGTATGACATTGTACCAGACAGTATGGCATTGTACCAGGCAGTATGGCATTGTATCAGGCAGTATGGCATTGTACCAGGCAGTATGGCATTGTACCAGGCATTGTTGTACCAGGCAGTATGGCATTGTATCAGGCAGTATGGCATTGGGCATTGCACCAGGCAGTATGGCATTGTACCAGGCAGTATTGCATTGTACCAGGCATTGCACCAGGCAGTATGACATTGTACCAGACAGTATGGCATTGTACCGGGCAGTATGGCATTGTACCCGGCAGTTTGGCATTGTACCAGGCAGTATGGCATTGTACCAGGCATTGTACCAGGCAGTATGGCATTGTATCAGGCAGTATGGAATTGTATCAGGCAGTATGGCATTGTAACAGGCAGTATGTAATTGTACCAGGCAGTATGGCATTGTACCAGGCATTGTACCAGGCAGTATGGCATTGTACCAGGCATTGTACCAGGCAGTATGGCATTGTAACAGGCAGTATGGCATTGTATCAGGCAGTATGGCATTGTATCAGGCAGTATGGCATTGTACCAGGCAGTATGGCATTGTACCAGGCAGTATGGCATTGTACCAGGCATTGTACCGGGTAGGATGGCATTGTACCAGACAGTATGGCATTGTACCAGGCAGTATGGCATTGTAACAGGCAGAATGGCATTGTATCAGGCAGTATGGCATTGTACCAGGCAGTATGGCATTGTACCAGGCAGTATGGCATTGTAACAGGCAGTATGGCATTGTAACAGGCAGTATGGCATTGTACCAGACAGTATGGCATTGTACCAGGCAGTATGGCATTGTACCAGACAGTATGGCACTGTACCAGGCAGTATGGCATTGTACCCGGCAGTATGGCATTGTACCAGGCATTGCACCAGGCAGTATGGCATTGTACCAGGCAGTATTGCATTGTACCAGGCATTGCAGCAGGCAGTATGACATTGTACCAGACAGTATGTCATTGTACCGGGCAGTATGGCATTGTACCCGGCAGTATGGCATTGTACCAGGCAGTATGGCATTGTACCAGGCATTGTACCAGGCAGTATGGCATTGTATCAGGCAGTATGGCATTGTAACAGGCAGTATGTAATTGTACCAGGCAGTATGGCATTGTACCAGGCAGTATGGCATTGTACCAGGCATTGCACCAGGCAGTATGACATTGTACCAGACAGTATGGCATTGTACCAGGCAGTATGGCATTGTATCAGGCAGTATGGCATTGTACCAGGCAGTATGGCATTGTACCAGGCAGTATGGCATTGTACCAGACAGTATGGCATTGTATCAGGCAGTATGGCATTGTACCAGGCATTGCACCAGGCAGTATGGCATTGTACCAGGCAGTATTGCATTGTACCAGGCATTGCACCAGGCAGTATGACATTGTACCAGACAGTATGGCATTGTATCAGGCAGTATGGCATTGTAACAGGCAGTATGGCATTGTAACAGGCAGTATGGCATTGTACCAGGCAGTATGGCATTGTATCAGGCAGTATGGCATTGTATCAGGCAGTATGGCATTGTAACAGGCAGTATGGCATTGTACCAGGCATTGTACCAGGCAGTATGTAATTGTACCAGGCAGTATGGCATTGTAACAGGCAGTATGGCATTGTATCAGGCAGTATGGCATTGTACCAGGCAGTATGGCATTGTACCAGGCAGTATGGCATTGTACCAGGCAGTATGGCATTGTACCAGGCAGTATGGCATTGTACCAGGCAGTATGGCATTGTATCAGGCAGTATGGCATTGTACCAGGCAGTATGGCATTGTACCAGGCATTGTACCGGGTAGGATGGCATTGTATCAGGCAGTATGGCATTGTACCAGACAGTATGGCATTGTACCAGGCAGTATGGCATTGTATCAGGCAGTATGGCATTGTACCAGGCAGTATGGCATTGTACCAGGCAGTATGGCATTGTATCAGGCAGTATGGCATTGTACCAGGCAGTATGGCATTGTACCAGGCAGTATGGCATTGTACCAGGCAGTATTGCATTGTACCAGGAATTGTACCAGGCAGTATGGCATTGTATCAGGCAGTATGGCATTGTATCAGGCATTGTACCGGGTAGGATGGCATTGTACCAGGCAGTATGGCATTGTACCAGGCAGTATGGCATTGTACCAGGCAGTATGGCATTGTACCAGGCAGTATTGCATTGTACCAGGCAGTATGGCATTGTATCAGGCAGTATGGCATTGTACCAGGCATTGTACCAGGCAGTATGGCATTGTACCAGGCATTGCACCAGGCAGTATGGCATTGTACCAGGCAGTATTGCATTGTACCAGGCAGTATGGCATTGTACCAGGCAGTATGACATTGTACCAGACAGTATGGCATTGTACCAGGCAGTATGACATTGTACCAGACAGTATGGCATTGTACCAGGCAGTATGGCATTGTACCCGGCAGTATGGCATTGTACCAGGCAGTATGGCATTGTACCAGGCATTGTACCAGGCAGTATGGCATTGTACCAGGCATTGCACCAGGCAGTATGGCATTGTACCAGGCAGTATTGCATTGTACCAGACAGTATGGCATTGTACCAGGCAGTATGACATTGTACCAGACAGTATGGCATTGTACCAGGCAGTATGGCATTGTACCCGGCAGTATGGCATTGTACCAGGCAGTATGGCATTGTACCAGGCATTGTACCAGGCAGTATGGCATTGTATCAGGCAGTACGGCATTGTATCAGGCAGTATGGCATTGTAACAGGCAGTATGTAATTGTACCAGGCAGTATGGCATTGTAACAGGCAGTATGGCATTGTATCAGGCAGTATGGCATTGTACCAGGCAGTATGGCATTGTATCAGGCAGTATGGCATTGTACCAGGCAGTATGGCATTGTACCAGGCAGTATGGCATTGTACCAGGCAGTATGGCATTGTAACAGGCAGTATGGCATTGTATCAGGCAGTATGGCATTGTACCAGGCAGTATGGCATTGTAACAGGCAGTATGGCATTGTACCAGGCAGTATGGCATTGTATCAGGCAGTATGGCATTGTATCAGGCAGTATGGCATTGTAACAGGCAGTATGGCATTGTACCAGGCATTGTACCAGGCAGTATGTAATTGTACCAGGCAGTATGGCATTGTAACAGGCAGTATGGCATTGTATCAGGCAGTATGGCATTGTACCAGGCAGTATGGCATTGTAACAGGCAGTATGGCATTGTACCAGGCAGTACGGCATTGTACCAGGCAGTATGGCATTGTACCAGGCAGTATGGCATTGTATCAGGCAGTATGGCATTGTACCAGGCAGTATGGCATTGTACCAGGCATTGTACCGGGTAGGATGGCATTGTATCAGGCAGTATGGCATTGTACCAGACAGTATGGCATTGTACCAGGCAGTATGGCATTGTATCAGGCAGTATGGCATTGTACCAGGCAGTATGGCATTGTACCAGGCAGTATGGCATTGTATCAGGCAGTATGGCATTGTACCAGGCATTGTACCAGGCAGTATGGCATTGTACCAGGCAGTATGGCATTGTACCAGGCAGTATGGCATTGTACCAGGCAGTATTGCATTGTACCAGGAATTGTACCAGGCAGTATGGCATTGTATCAGGCAGTATGGCATTGTATCAGGCATTGTACCGGGTAGGATGGCATTGTACCAGGCAGTATGGCATTGTACCAGGCAGTATGGCATTGTATCAGGCAGTATGGCATTGTACCAGGCATTGTACCAGGCAGTATGGCATTGTACCAGGCATTGCACCAGGCAGTATGGCATTGTACCAGGCAGTATGGCATTGTACCAGGCAGTATTGCATTGTACCAGGCAGTATGGCATTGTACCAGGCAGTATGACATTGTACCAGACAGTATGGCATTGTACCAGGCAGTATGACATTGTACCAGACAGTATGGCATTGTACCAGGCAGTATGGCATTGTACCCGGCAGTATGGCATTGTACCAGGCAGTATTGCATTGTACCAGGCATTGTACCAGGCAGTATGGCATTGTACCAGGCATTGCACCAGGCAGTATGGCATTGTACCAGGCAGTATTGCATTGTACCAGACAGTATGGCATTGTACCAGGCAGTATGACATTGTACCAGACAGTATGGCATTGTACCAGGCAGTATGGCATTGTACCCGGCAGTATGGCATTGTACCAGGCAGTATGGCATTGTACCAGGCATTGTACCAGGCAGTATGGCATTGTATCAGGCAGTACGGCATTGTATCAGGCAGTATGGCATTGTAACAGGCAGTATGTAATTGTACCAGGCAGTATGGCATTGTAACAGGCAGTATGGCATTGTATCAGGCAGTATGGCATTGTACCAGGCAGTATGGCATTGTAACAGGCAGTATGGCATTGTACCAGGCAGTATGGCATTGTAACAGGCAGTATGGCATTGTATCAGGCAGTATGGCATTGTACCAGGCAGTATGGCATTGTAACAGGCAGTATGGCATTGTACCAGGCAGTATGGCATTGTAACAGGCAGTATGGCATTGTATCAGGCAGTATGGCATTGTACCAGGCAGTATGGCATTGTAACAGGCAGTATGGCATTGTATCAGGCAGTATGGCATTGTACCAGGCAGTATGGCATTGTACCGGGCAGTATTGCATTGTACCAGGCAGTATGGCATTGTATCAGGCAGTATGGCATTGTACCAGGCATTGTACCAGGCAGTATGGCATTGTACCAGGCATTGCACCAGGCAGTATGGCATTGTACCAGGCAGTATTGCATTGTACCAGGCATTGTACCATGCAGTATGGCATTGAACCAGGCAGTATGGCATTGTATCAGGCAGTATGGCATTGTACCAGACAGTATGGCATTGTACCAGGCAGTATGGCATTGTACCAGGCATTGTACCAGGCAGTATGGCATTGTATCAGGCAGTATGGCATTGTACCAGGAATTGTACCAGGCAGTATGGCATTGTATCAGGCAGTATGGCATTGTATCAGGCATTGTACCGGGTAGGATGGCATTGTACCAGGCAGTATGGCATTGTACCAGGCAGTATGGCATTGTACCAGGCAGTATGGCATTGTACCAGGCAGTATTGCATTGTACCAGGCAGTATGGCATTGTATCAGGCAGTATGGCATTGTACCAGGCATTGTACCAGGCAGTATGGCATTGTACCAGGCATTGCACCAGGCAGTATGGCATTGTACCAGGCAGTATTGCATTGTACCAGGCAGTATGGCATTGTACCAGGCAGTATGACATTGTACCAGACAGTATGGCATTGTACCAGGCAGTGGGACATTGTACCAGACAGTATGGCATTGTACCAGGCAGTATGGCATTGTACCCGGCAGTATGGCATTGTACCAGGCAGTATTGCATTGTACCAGGCATTGTACCAGGCAGTATGGCATTGTACCAGGCATTGCACCAGGCAGTATGGCATTGTACCAGGCAGTATTGCATTGTACCAGACAGTATGGCATTGTACCAGGCAGTATGACATTGTACCAGACAGTATGGCATTGTACCAGGCAGTATGGCATTGTACCCGGCAGTATGGCATTGTACCAGGCAGTATGGCATTGTACCAGGCATTGTACCAGGCAGTATGGCATTGTATCAGGCAGTACGGCATTGTATCAGGCAGTATGGCATTGTAACAGGCAGTATGTAATTGTACCAGGCAGTATGGCATTGTAACAGGCAGTATGGCATTGTATCAGGCAGTATGGCATTGTACCAGGCAGTATGGCATTGTAACAGGCAGTATGGCATTGTACCAGGCAGTATGGCATTGTAACAGGCAGTATGGCATTGTATCAGGCAGTATGGCATTGTACCAGGCAGTATGGCATTGTAACAGGCAGTATGGCATTGTACCAGGCAGTATGGCATTGTAACAGGCAGTATGGCATTGTATCAGGCAGTATGGCATTGTACCAGGCAGTATGGCATTGTAACAGGCAGTATGGCATTGTATCAGGCAGTATGGCATTGTACCAGGCAGTATGGCATTGTACCGGGCAGTATTGCATTGTACCAGGCAGTATGGCATTGTATCAGGCAGTATGGCATTGTAACAGGCAGTATGGCATTGTATCAGGCAGTATGGCATTGTACCAGGCAGTATGGCATTGTAACAGGCAGTATGGCATTGTATCAGGCAGTATGGCATTGTACCAGGCAGTATGGCATTGTAACAGGCAGTATGGCATTGTACCAGACAGTATGGCATTGTACCAGGCAGTATGGCATTGTATCAGGCAGTATGGCATTGTACCAGGCAGTATGGCATTGTACCAGGCATTGTACTGGGTAGGATGGCATTGTACCAGACAGTATGGCATTGTACCAGACAGTATGGCATTGTACCAGGCAGTATGGCATTGTATCAGGCAGTATGGCATTGTACCAGGCAGTATGGCATTGTATCAGGCAGTATGGCATTGTACCAGGCAGTATGGTATTGTACCAGGCATTGTACCGGGTAGGATGGCATTGTACCAGACAGTATGGCATTGTACCAGGCATTGCACCAGGCAGTATGGCATTGTACCAGGCAGTATTGCATTGTACCAGGCATTGTACCATGCAGTATGGCATTGAACCAGGCAGTATGGCATTGTATCAGGCAGTATGGCATTGTACCAGACAGTATGGCATTGTACCAGGCAGTATGGCATTGTACCAGGCATTGTACCAGGCAGTATGGCATTGTATCAGGCAGTATGGCATTGTACCAGGCAGTATGGCATTGTAACAGGCAGTATGGCATTGTATCAGGCAGTATGGCATTGTACCAGGCAGTATGGCATTGTAACAGGCAGTATGGCATTGTACCAGGCAGTATGGCATTGTAACAGGCAGTATGGCATTGTATCAGGCAGTATGGCATTGTACCAGGCAGTATGGCATTGTACCAGGCAGTATGGCATTGTACCAGGCAGTATGGCATTGTACCAGGCAGTATGGCATTGTAACAGGCAGTATGGCATTGTATCAGGCAGTATGGCATTGTACCAGGCAGTATGGCATTGTACCAGGCAGTATTGCATTGTACCAGGCAGTATGGCATTGTATCAGGCAGTATGGCATTGTACCAGGCATTGTACCAGGCAGTATGGCATTGTACCAGGCATTGCACCAGTCAGTATGGCATTGTACCAGGCAGTATTGCATTGTACCAGGCATTGTACCATGCAGTATGGCATTGTACCAGGCAGTATTGCATTGTACCAGACAGTAAGGCATTGTACCAGACAGTATGGCATTGTACCAGGCAGTATGACATTGTACCAGACAGTATGGCATTGTACCAGGCAGTATGGCATTGTACCCGGCAGTATGGCATTGTACCAGGCAGTATGGCATTGTACCAGGCATTGTACCAGGCAGTATGGCATTGTATCAGGCAGTATGGCATTGTAACAGGCAGTATGTAATTGTACCAGGCAGTATGGCATTGTAACAGGCAGTATGGCATTGTATCAGGCAGTATGGCATTGTACCAGGCAGTATGGCATTGTACCAGGCAGTATGGCATTGTACCAGGCAGTATGGCATTGTATCAGGCAGTATGGCATTGTACCAGGCAGTATGGCATTGTACCAGGCAGTATGGCATTGTACCAGGCAGTATGGCATTGTACCAGACAGTATGGCATTGTACTAGGCAGTATGGCATTGTACCAGGCAGTATGGCATTGTATCAGGCAGTATGGCATTGTACCAGGCAGTATGGCATTGTATCAGGCAGTATGGCATTGTACCAGGCAGTATGGCATTGTATCAGGCATTGTACCGGGTAGGATGGCATTGTACCAGGCAGTATGGCATTGTACCAGGCAGTATGGCATTGTAACAGGCAGTATGGAATTGTACCAGGCAGTATGGCATTGTACCAGGCATTGTACCAGGCAGTATGGCATTGTACCAGGCAGTATGGCATTGTATCAGGCATTGTACCGGGTAGGATGGCATTGTACCAGGCAGTATGGCATTGTAACAGGCAGTATGGCATTGTACCAGGCAGTATTGTCATGTCTTGTTATGTCTGTTCCTGTCCTTTCTCTTCACTCTGTCTCTCTCTGCTGGTCTTTTTAGGTTACCTTCTCTGTCTCTCATTCTTCAGCTGTTCTACATCTCCCCTAACTAGCTCATTCACTCTTTCACACCTGTTCTCTCTTCCCCCTCTGATTAGGTCTCTATTTCTCTCTCTGTTCCTGCTACTTTCAGTGTCTGATTCTTGTTTGTGTTTTTGATGCCAGAAGCAAGCTGTCGTCGCGTTTGCTTCCACCTTGTCCTATCCTGTCGGATTCTGCCTGGCAGGTGCATCCTGCATTATACTAACGTTCTTTTTGTTCCATTGACTACGTTGGAAGAGGATTTATGCCATTCCTGTTTTTTCATTAAAGAACTCTGTTTTCTGTTAAAACCGCTTTTGGGTCTTCACTCAAGTACATAACAGAAGAATCAGACCAAGAATGGACCCAGCGGCTCCGGACCCTTTTCACTCCGCCGTCGAGATCCAGGGAGCGATGCTAGGCAGACACGAGGAGGAATTGTCTGCTGCTCGACATGCCGTTGAGACCCTGGCCGTCCAAGTCTCCGACCTCACAAGACAGGTTCACCAACTCCACCTCGATCCACCGCCCACTTCCAGGGTTTCCGAGTCTCCGGAGCCCAGGATCAACAACCCGCCGTGTTACTCTGGGGAGCCCACTGAGTGCCGCTCATTCCTCACTCAGTGTGATGTGGTGTTCTCTCTCCAGCCCAACACTTACTCCAGGAGCGCAGCCCGCATCGCCTACGTCATTTCTCTCCTTACCGGACGGGCGCGTGAGTGGGGCACGGCAGTCTGGGAGGCGAGGGCTGAGTGTATTAACCAGTATCAAGACTTTAAGGAGGAGATGATACGGGTTTTTGACCGTTCTGTTTTTGGGGAGGAGGCTTCCAGGGCCCTGTCTTCCCTATGTCAGGGGAATCGATCCATAACGGATTATTCTATTGAGTTTCGCACTCTCGCTGCCTCAAGTGACTGGAACGAGCCGGCTTTGCTCGCTCGTTTTCTGGAGGGTCTCCTCGTCGAGGTTAAGGACGAGATCCTCTCCCGGGAGGTTCCTTCCAGTCTGGACTCCTTAATAGCTCTCGCTATTCGCATAGAGCGACGGTTTGATCTTCGTCGCCGAGCTCGTGGAAAGGAGCTCGCGTTCTCCGTGCTCCCTCTCTCCACATCACTGCCACCTGCCGCATCACTGCCACCCTCCTCCGCCGGCTCGGATGCTGAGCCTATGCAGCTGGGGGTATCCGCATCTCGGCCAAGGAGAAGGAACGGAGAATCACCAATCGCCTCTGTCTCTACTGCGGCTCCGCTGGTCATTTTGTCACCTCATGTCCAGTAAAAGCCAGAGCTCATCAGTAAGAGGAGGGCTACTGGTGAGCGCAACTACTCAGGCCTCTCCTTCTGGATCACGCACTACTTTTCCGGTCCATCTCCGCTGGCCCGGTTCATCTGCTTCCTGCAGTGCCTTGATAGACTCTGGGGCGGAGGGCTGTTTTATGGACGAGACCTGGGCTCGGGAACATGACATTCCTCTCAGACAGTTAGGGAGCCCACGGCCTTGTTCGCTTTAGATGGTAGTTCTCTCCCCAAGATTCAGCGTGAGACGCTGCCTTTAACCCTCACTGTCTCTGGTAATCATAGCGAAACCATTTCTTTTTTAATTTTTCGTTCACCTTTACACCTGTTGTTTTGGGTCATCCCTGGCTAGTGCGCCATAACCCTTCTATTAATTGGTCTAGTAATACTATCCTATCCTGGAATGTTTCTTGTCATGTGACCTGTTTAATGTCTGCTATCCCTCCTGTTTCCTCTGTCTCTTCTTCACAGGAGGAGCCTGGCGATTTGACAGGGGTGCCGGAGGAGTATCACGATCTGCGCACGGTGTTCAGTCGTTCCAAGGCCACTTCTCTCCCTCCACACCGGTCGTATGACTGTAGTATTGATCTCCTTCCGGGAACTACTCCCCCGGGGTAGATTATACTCTCTGTCGGCTCCCGAACGTAAGGCTCTCGAGGATTATTTGTCGGTTTCGCTCGACGCCGGTACCATAGTCTCCTCCTCCTCTCCCGCCGGAGCGGGGTTTTTTTGTTCAGAAGAAGGACGGGTCCCTGCGCCCATGCGTGGATTATCGAGGGCTGAATGACATAACAGTTAAGAATCGTTATCCGCTTCCTCTTATGTCTTCAGCCTTCGAGATCCTGCAGGGAGCCAGGTTTTTCACCAAATTGGACCTTCGTAACGCCTACCATCTCGTGCGCATCAGGGAGGGGGACGAGTGGAAGACGGCGTTTAACACTCCGTTAGGGCACTTTGAATACCGGGTTCTTCCTTTCGGCCTCGTTAACGCTCCAGCTGTCTTTCAGGCACTAGTTAACGACGTCCTGAGAGACATGCTGAACATTTTTGTTTTCGTTTACATGGACGATATCCTGATTTTTTCACCGTCTCTCTCGATTCATGTTCAGCACGTGCGACGCGTCCTCCAGCGCCTTTTGGAGAACTGTCTTTATGTGAAGGCTGAGAAGTGCATTTTTCATGCCGCCTCTGTCCCTTTTCTCGGTTCCGTTATTTCCGCTGAGGGCATTAAGATGGATCCCGCTAAGGTCCAGGCTGTCATTGATTGGCCCGTTCCTAAGTCACGCGTCGAGCTGCAGCGCTTTCTGGGCTTCGCTAATTTCTATCGTCGTTTCATCCGTAATTTCGGTCAGGTGGCAGCTCCCCTCACAGCCCTTACTTCTGTTAAGACGTGCTTTAAGTGGTCCGTTTCCGCCCAGGGAGCTTTTGATCTTCTTAAGAATCGTTTTACATCCGCTCCTATTCTTGTTACACCTGACATCTCTAGACAGTTTGTTGTTGAGGTTGACGCGTCAGAGGTGGGCGTGGGAGCCATTCTTTCTCAGCGCTCTCTCTCTGACGGCAAGGTCCATCCTTGCGCGTTTTTCTCTCATCGCTTATCGCCGTCAGAACGTAACTATGATGTTGGTAATCGCGAACTGCTCGCCATCCGCTTAGCCCTAGGCGAATGGCGACAGTGGTTGGAGGGGCGACCGTTCCTTTTGTCGTTTGGACTGACCATAGGAACCTTGAGTACATCCGTTCAGCCAAACGACTTAATGCGCGTCAGGCTCGTTGGGCTCTGTTTTTCGCTCGTTTCGAGTTTGTTATTTCTTATCGTCCGGGCTCAAAAACACCAAGCCTGATGCTTTATCTCGTCTCTTCAGTTCTTCTGAGGTCTCCACCGACCCCGAGGGATTCTCCCTGACGGGCGTGTTGTCGGGTTGACTGTCTGGGAATTGAGAGGCAGGTAAAGCAAGCACTCGCTCACACTCCGTCGCCGCGAGCTTGTCCTAGGAACCTTCTGTTCGTTCCCGTTCCTACTCGTCCGGCCGTTCTTCAGTGGGCCCACTCTGCCAAGTTAGCCGGCCACCCCGGCGTTCGGGGTACGCTCGCTTCCATTCGCCAGCGTTTCTGGTGGCCCACTCGGGAACGTGACGCGCGTCGATTTGTCGCCGCTTGTTCGGTCTGCGCGCAGACTAAATCTGGGAACTCTCCTCCTGCCGGCCGTCTCAGACCGCTTCCCATTCCCTCTCGACCGTGGTCTCACATCGCTTTAGATTTTATCACCGGACTGCCTTCATCAGCGGGAAGACAGTTATTCTTACGGTTGTCGATAGATTCTCTAAGGCGGCTCATTTCATTCCTCTCGATAAGCTCCCTTCTGCTAAGGAGACGGCTCAGATCATTATCGAGAATGTTTTCCGAATTCATGGCCTTCCGTCTGACGTCGTTTCCGACAGAGGCCCGCAGTTCACGTCTCAATTTTGGAGGGAGTTTTGCCGTTTGATTGGGGCTTCCGTCAGTCTCTCGTCCGGCTTTCATCCCCAGTCTAACGGTCAAGCCGAACGGGCCAATCAGACTGTTGGTCGCATTTTACGCAGTCTTTCTTTTCGTAACCCTGCGTCTTGGTCAGAACAGCTCCCCTGGGCAGAGTACGCCCACAACTCGCTTCCCTCGTCTGCTACCGGTCTATCCCCTTTTCAGTGTAGCCTCGGGTACCAGCCTCCGCTGTTCTCATCTCAGCTCGCCGAGTCCTGCGTCCCCTCCGCTCAGGCTTTTGTCCAGCGTTGCGAGCGCACCTGGAAGGGGGTCAGGTCGGCACTTTGCCGTAATAGGGCGCAGACTGTGAGGGCCGCTAATAAGCGTAGGACCAAGAGTCCTAGATATTGTTGCGGTCAGAGAGTATGGCTCTCCACTCAGAACCTTCCCCTTAAGACAGCTTCTCGCAAGTTGGCCCCGCGGTTCATTGGTCCGTTCCGTATTTCTCAGGTCATTAATCCTGTCGCAGTGCGACTTCTTCTCCAGCGCTATCTTCGTCGCGTTCACCCGGTCTTCCATGTCTCCTGTGTCAAGCCCGTTCTTCGCGCCCCGCTCGTCCCTCCCCCCATCCTTGTCGAGGCGCACCCATCTACAGGGTTCGTAAGATTTTGGACATGCGCCCTCGGGGCCGTGGTCATCAGTACCTAGTGGATTGGGAGGGGTACGGTCCTGAGGAGAGGAGTTGGGTTCCCTCTCGGGACGTGCTGGACCGTTCGCTGATCGATGATTTCCTCCGTTGCCGCCAGGTTTCCTCCTCGAGTGCGCCAGGAGGCGCTCGGTGAGTGGGGGGTACTGTCATGTCTTGTTATGTCTGTTCCTGTCCTTTCTCTTCACTCTGTCTCTCTCTGCTGGTCTTTTTAGGTTACCTTCTCTGTCTCTCATTCTTCAGCTGTTCTACATCTCCCCTAACTAGCTCATTCACTCTTTCACACCTGTTCTCTCTTCCCCCTCTGATTAGGTCTCTATTTCTCTCTCTGTTCCTGCTACTTTCAGTGTCTGATTCTTGTTTGTGTTTTTGATGCCAGAAGCAAGCTGTCGTCGCGTTTGCTTCCACCTTGTCCTATCCTGTCGGAGTCTGCCTGGCAGGTGCATCCTGCATTATACTAACGTTCTTTTTGTTCCATTGACTACGTTGGAAGAGGATTTATGCCATTCCTGTTTTTTCATTAAAGAACTCTGTTTTCTGTTAAAACCGCTTTTGGGTCTTCACTCAAGTACATAACAAGTATGGCATTGTACCGGGTAGGATGGCATTGTACCAGACAGTATGGCATTGTACCAGACAGTATGGCATTGTAACAGGCAGTATGTAATTGTACCAGGCAGTATGGCATTGTAACAGGCAGTATGGCATTGTATCAGGCAGTATGGCATTGTACCAGGCAGTATGGCATTGTACCAGGCAGTATGGCATTGTACCGGGTAGGATGGCATTGTACCAGACAGTATGGCATTGTACCAGACAGTATGGCATTGTAACAGGCAGTATGTAATTGTACCAGGCAGTATGGCATTGTAACAGGCAGTATGGCATTGTAACAGGCAGTATGGCATTGTATCAGGCAGTATGGCATTGTACCAGGCAGTATGGCATTGTATCAGGCAGTATGGCATTGTACCAGGCAGTATGGCATTGTAACAGGCAGTATGGCATTGTAACAGGCAGTATGGCATTGTATCAGGCAGTATGGCATTGTACCAGGCAGTATGGCATTGTAACAGGCAGTATGGCATTGTATCAGGCAGTATGGCATTGTACCAGGCAGTATGGCATTGTATCAGGCAGTATGGCATTGTAACAGGCAGTATGGCATTGTAACAGGCAGTATGGCATTGTACCAGGCAGTATGGCATTGTATTAGGCAGTATGGCATTGTATCAGGCAGTATGGCATTGTACCAGGCAGTATGGCATTGTATCAGGCAGTATGGCATTATAACAGGCAGTATGGCATTGTAACAGGC
Source organism: Oncorhynchus masou masou (assembly GCF_036934945.1). Taxonomy (NCBI): domain Eukaryota; kingdom Metazoa; phylum Chordata; class Actinopteri; order Salmoniformes; family Salmonidae; genus Oncorhynchus; species Oncorhynchus masou. Next base: position 508,241 of record NC_088238.1, on the reverse strand, counting down.
AGTATGGCATTGTAACAGGCAGTATGGCATTGTAACAGGCAGTATGGCATTGTACCAGGCAGTATGGCATTGTATCAGGCAGTATGGCATTGTACCAGGCAGTATGGCATTGTACCAGGCAGTATGGCATTGTATCAGGCAGTATGGCATTGTAACAGGCAGTATGGAATTGTACCAGGCAGTATGGCATTGTAACAGGCATTGTACCAGGCAGTATGGCATTGTATCAGGCAGTATGGCATTGTACCAGGCATTGTACCAGGCAGTATGGCATTGTACCAGGCATTGCACCAGGCAGTATGGTATTGTACCAGGCAGTATTGCATTGTACCAGGCATTGTACTAGGCAGTATGGCATTGTACCAGGCAGTATGGCATTGTACCAGACAGTATGGCATTGTACCAGACAGTATGTCATTGTACCAGGCAGTATGGCATTGTACCAGGCGTTGTACCAGGCAGTATGGCATATTACCAGGCGTTGTACCAGGCAGTATGGCATTGTACCAGGCAGTATGGTATTGTACCAGGCGTTGTACCAGGCAGTATGGCATTGTACTAGACAGTATGGCATTGGACCAGACAGTATGGCACTGTGTGGGTGAGCGGTTGGTTGATGTCAACGTTGTGAACAGAGTGCCCCATGGTGGTAGTGGGGTTATGGTATGTGTAGGCATAAACTACAGACAATGAACACAATTGCATTTTATCGAAGGCAATTTAAATGCACAGAGATTCCGTAACGAGATCCTGAGGCCCATTGTCGTGCCATTCATCCTCCATCACCTCATGTTTCAGCATGATAATGAACTGCCCCCCTGTCGCAAGGATCTGAACACATTTCCTGGAAGCTGAAAATGTCCCAGTTCTTCCATGGCCTCCATACTCACCAGACATTCTCACCAGAATCCCTCTCGACCAACCAATCAACAACAGAGAGAGTCCATCTCGACCAACCAATCAACAACAGACAGAGTCCCTCTCGATCAACCAATCAACAACAGACAGAGTCCATCTCGACCAACCAATCAACAACATACAGAGTCCCTCTCGACCAACCAATCAACAACAGACAGAGTCCCTCTCAACCAACCAATCAACAACAGACAGAGTCCCTCTCGACCAACCAATCAACAACATACAGAGTCCCTCTCGACCAACCAATCAACAACAGACAGAGTCCCTCTCGACCAACCAATCAACAACAGACAGAGTCCCTCTCGACCAACCAATCAACAACAGACAGAGTCCCTCTCGACCAACCAATCAACAACAGACAGAGTCCCTCTCGACCAACCAATCAACAACAGACTGAGTCCATCTCGACCAACCAATCAACAACAGACAGAGTCCCTCTCGACCAACCAATCAACAACAGACAGAGTCCCTCTCTTGTAAGGTATGTTGGAGTAACAAGCACTGAAAGTGTGTTCAGGGAGACCATTTCTTCCTTCCCATTCCACTGATGAATCGGAGTCTGTTATTGTGAGAGTGAACAACAACCAATCGAATCAAACGCTTCTCTTTTTCCCCCCATCTCTGTCTCCTTCAGCTATAGAACTCGAGGTCTCTGCTTCATCGCTCAGGGGAAACTGTGTTTTCGCAGGAAGGTGTAGATCATCAGTTTACCTGCTAGCTAAACAAGCCACAGGTAAACAAACCACAGGACCAGAGTAGCCTGCTGTAGTAAAACACATAGCAAATCACAGGTAAACAAAAGGGAAACGGAAACTGTAGATATGTTCTATGTGCTCTACTTCTAAGCTATTTCACAGCAAGTTAGCTGGCAGCAGGGGGCGACAGGTAGCCTGCTGGTTAGAGTGTTGGACTTGAAACCGAAAGGTTGCAAGGTCGAATCCCCGAGCCTGACATGGTAATAATCTTGTCATTCTGCCCCTGAACGAGGCAGTTAACCCACTGTTCCTAGACCGGTTAACCCACTGTTCCTCGACCAGTTAACCCACTGTTCCTAGACCGGTTAACCCACTGTTCCTAGACCAGTTAACCCACTGTTCCTAGACCAGTTAACCCACTGTTCCTAGACCAGTTAACCCACTGTTCCTAGACCAGTTAATCCACTGTTCCTATACCAGTTAACCCACTGTTCCCCTGAACAAGGCAGTTAACCCACTGTTCCTAGGCTGCCATTGAAAATAAGAATTTGTTCTTAACTGACTTGTCTCGTTTAAATAAAGATAAAATAAATAATTGGCACAATAATTCTCTACACTATACTTGCTTTTTTTGTCACATAAACTGAAATTAGGCGAACTATTCGAGTTATAGCAACCAGGAAATGGCAGAGCGATTTATGCACAGTGCAACTTTAAATATATAGAACAATCCACATCAGTCCCCACATCAGTCCATCCTGCCTCCATGAGACAACTGTCTTCTCTCTTCATCTGCACTGATTGGAGAAACCTGCAACTCAAAAGAAATATGCTCAGTTCTCTCAGATCTGTGCAATAAGGTGTGACGATCTGAAACGAGGAAAGGGAATTTATACCGTAGCGGCTACTTTAACCTGCTGTCAATTGGCAGCTTGAATCCATAAGAAGCGACGTCGTTCATCAAACGTTTTCATGTCAAATCACACAGATCCAGTCTATCGTCTGACAAGAAGCCACTCTATCGGAAAGCCATTTCACTGAGAGGCCACTGAGAGGCCATTCAACACACGTTCACAGGAAGTCATTTCCTCGGTGTAATCGTCCTCCTATTGGAATGATACCATCGTTCATTTCCTGGTAAAGACTCAATGGTTCCCAAAGGGTTCTTCTCAGTAATAATTACTGTTAACGGGTCATATCTGAAGAAGACAGATACTGAGGTTGTCTTTATATATATACATATATATATAGTATGTTCGGTGGAGAATCATCATCTTTACATATAGCCATCCATAAAATGCGATTGTGTTTGTTGTCTGTAGCTTATGCCTGCCCACATACCATAACCCAACCGCCACCATGGGGAACTCTGTTTCTTGCAATGTTACGCCAGAAAGTGTTGTCTTATTATATACGGGGAAGACTTTTGGCTATAAGAGCAACGTCAACTTACCAACTTTCCTGAAGCGGATCCTCTGTTCGGACCACCACCCAGGACAATGGATCTAATTCGACCCAAAACAACGGGACCCGGAGGAAGGGGCAGATGAAGCGACCACCTGGCCAGGCTCCGTAGACATGCACATCGCTCCCAAGTATACTATTCGCCAATGTCCAGTCTCTTGACAACAAGGTATACGAAATTCGAGCAAGGGTTGCCTTCCAGAGAAACATCAGAGATTGAAACATTCTCTGTTTCACAGAAGAAGGAATAAAGAAGCTGAATATGTTGTCGGAATCGGAACAACATTGACCTATACACTGATTCGGTGCATTTATAAAGATGTGCATAGGAGATGTAGTTCCCACTGTGACTATTAAAACCTACCCTAATGTCACGTTCTGACCATCGTTCCTGTGTGTTCTCCTTGTTTTAGTGTCGGTCAGGACGTGAGCTGGGTGGGCATTCCATGTTGTGTGTCTGGTTTGTCTATTTCTATGTTTGGCTTGATATGGTTCTCAATCAGATGCAGGTGTTAGTCATTGTCTCTGATTGGGAACCATATTTAGGTAGCCTGTTTTGTGTTGGGTTTTGTGGGTGATTGTTCCTGTCTCTGTGTTTGTTGCACCAGATAGGTCTGTTTCGGTTTTTCCACATTTCTTGTTTTGTAGATTGTTCATTGTTCATCTTTATTAAAGATGTTTACAAGTAACCACGCTGCGTTTTGGTCCGCCTCTCTTTCCCCAGAAGAAAACCGTTACACCTAACCAGAAACGCAGATGGATGGCAGCATTTGCGCAAAACTGAAAGTGCGAACCACCGCATTTAACCACAAAAAGGTGGTCTGGAAATATGGCCAAATATAAACAGTAGTTATTTCTACAGGAAATCACGACTACGAGAAGAAATCCAGACATGTCACGGACACTGACGTCACTCTTCCAGACAAACTAAACACCTTCCTTGCCCGCTTTGAGGATAATACAGTGCCACCGTCGCGGCCCGCAAACAAGAACTGCCCAGACCAGCTGGCGGGGGTATTTACTGACATATTCAATCTCTGCCGATCCCAGTCTGTTGTCCCCACATGCTTCAAGATGGCTACCATTGTTCCTCTACCCAAGAAGGCAAAGATAACTGAACTAAATGACTAGCATTCACTACTGTCATCATGAAGTGCTTTGAGAGGCTAGTCAAGGATCATATCACCTCCACCTTACCTGACACCCTAGACCCACTTCAGTTTGCATACCGCCCCAACAGGTCCACAGACGACGCATTCGCCATCACACTGCACACTGTCCTGTCCATAAAAGGCTAATTTATCATTAGAAAACCCTTTTGCAATTATGTTAACACAGCTGAAAACTGTTGTTCTGATTATAGAAGCAATAAAACTGGCCTTCTTTAGACTAGTTGAGTATCTGGAGAATCAGCATTAGTGGGTTTGATAACAGGCTCAAAATAGCCAGAAACAAAGATATTTCTTCAGAAACTCGTCAGTCTATTCTAGTTCTGAGAAATGAAGGCTATTCCATGTGAGAAATTGCCAAGAAACTGAAGATCTCATACAATGCTGTGTACTATTGCCTTCACAGAACAGTGCAAACTGGCCCTAACCAGAATAGAAAGAGGCGTGGGAGGCCCCGGTGCACAACTGAGCAAGAGGACAAGTACATTAGAGTGTCTATTTTGTGAAACAGACACCTAACAAGTCCTCAACTGGCAGCTTCATTAAATAGTACCCGCAAAACACCAGTCTCAACGTCAACAGTGAAGAGACGACTCCGGGATGCTGGCCTTCTAGGCAGAGTTCCTCTGTCCAGTCTCAACGTCAACAGTGAAGAGGCGACTCCGGGATGCTGGCCTTCTAGGCAGAGTTCCTCTGTCCAGTCTCAACGTCAACAGTGAAGAGGCGACTCCGGGATGCAGGCCTTCTAGGCAGAGTTCCTTTGTCCAGTCTCAACGTCAACAGTGAAGAGGCGACTCCGGGATGCTGGCCTTCTAGGCAGAGTTCCTCTGTCCAGTCTCAACATCAACAGTGAAGAGGCGACTCCGGGATGCTGGCCTTCTAGGCAGAGTTCCTCTGTCCAGTGTCTGTGTTCTTTTGCCCATCTTAATCTTTTATTTTTATTGGCCAGTCTGAGATATGGCTTTTTCTTTGCAACTCTGCCTAGAAGGCCAGCATCCCGGAGTTGCCTCTTCACTGTTGACATTGAGACTGGTGTTTTGCGGGTACTTTTTAATGGTATGTTAGGGAGAGAATAATTGTATAATTGTAAAACGAATGGTGGTGTCAGCTACAGTGTTTTTTGTTAGTTGTTTGTGTTAGTTCTGTTAGTTAATTCTGTGTCTTAGTACTGTGAGTTAATTCTGTGTGTTAGTTCTGTGAGTTAATTCTGTGTCTTAGTTAATTCTGTGTGTTAGTTCTGTTAGTTAATTCTGTGTGTTAGTTCTGTTAGTTAATTCTGTGTGTTAGTTCTGTTAGTTAATTCTGTGTGTTAGTTCTGTTAGTTAATTCTGTGTGTTAGTTCTGTTAGTTAATTCTATGTGTTAGTTCTGTTAGTTAATTCTGTGTGTTAGTACTGTTAGTTAATTCTGTGTGTTAGTTCTGTTAGTTAATTCTGTGTTTTAGTACTGTGAGTTAATTCTGTGTGTTAGTTCTGTGAGTTAATTCTGTGTGTTGGTACTGTTAGTTAATTCTGTGTGTTAGTTCTGTTAGTTAATTCTGTGTGTTAGTTCTGTGAGTTAATTCTGTGTGTTAGTTCTGTTAGTTAATTCTGTGTGTTAGTACTGTGAGTTAATTCTGTGTGTTAGTTCTGTTAGTTAATTCTGTGTGTTAGTACTGTGAGTTAATTCTGTGTGTTAGTTCTGTTAGTTAATTCTGTGTGTTAGTACTGTGAGTTAATTCTGTGTGTTAGTTCTGTAAGTTAATTCTGTGTGTTAGTTAATTCTGTGTGTTAGTACTGTGAGTTAATTCTGTGTGTTAGTTCTGTTAGTTAATTCTGTCTGTGAGTTAATTCTGTGTGTTAGTACTGTGAGTTAATTCTGTGTGTTAGTACTGTGAGTTAATTCTGTGTGTTAGTACTGTGAGGTAATTCTGTGTGTTAGTTCTGTGAGGTAATTCTGTTAGTTAATTCTGTGTGTTAGTACTGTTAGTTAATTCTGTGTGTTAGTTCTATTAGTTAATTCTGTGTGTTAGTACTGTTAGTTAATTCTGTGTGTTAGTTCTGTTAGTTAATTCTGTGTGTTAGTTCTGTTAGTTAATTCTGTGTGTTAGTTCTGTTAGTTAATTCTGTGTGTTAGTACTGTGAGTTAATTCTGTGTGTTAGTTCTGTTAGTTAATTCTGTGTGTTAGTACTGTGAGTTAATTCTGTGTGTTAGTTCTGTGAGTTAATTCTGTGTGTTAGTTAATTCTGTGTGTTAGTACTGTGAGTTAATTCTGTGTGTTAGTTCTGTTAGTTAATTCTGTGTGTTAGTTAATTCTGTGTGTTAGTACTGTGAGTTAATTCTGTGTGTTAGTTATGTTAGTTAATTCTGTGTGTTAGTACTGTGAGTTAATTCTGTGTGTTAGTACTGTGAGTTAATTCTGTGTGTTAGTTAATTCTGTGTGTTAGTACTGTGAGTTAATTCTGTGTGTTAGTACTGTTAGTTAATTCTGTGTGTTAGTTCTGTGAGTTAATTCTGTGTGTTAGTACTGTGAGTTAATTCTGTGTGTTAGTACTGTGAGTTAATTCTGTGTGTTAGTACTGTGAGTTAATTCTGTGTTAGTTAATTCTGTGTGTTAGTACTGTGAGTTAATTCTGTGTGTTAGTACTGTTAGTTAATTCTGTGTGTTAGTTCTGTGAGTTAATTCTGTGTGTTAGTTAATTCTGTGTGTTAGTACTGTGAGTTAATTCTGTGTTAGTTAATTCTGTGTGTTAGTACTGTGAGTTAATTCTGTGTGTTAGTTCTGTTAGTTAATTCTGTGTGTTAGTACTGTGAGTTAATTCTGTGTGTTAGTACTGTTAGTTAATTCTGTGTGTTAGTTCTGTGAGTTAATTCTGTGTGTTAGTTAATTCTGTGTGTTAGTACTGTGAGTTAATTCTGTGTTAGTTAATTCTGTGTGTTAGTACTGTGAGTTAATTCTGTGTGTTAGTTCTGTTAGTTAATTCTGTGTGTTAGTACTGTGAGTTAATTCTGTGTGTTAGTTCTGTGAGTTAATGCTCTGTTAGTTATGTGAGCTAATTATCTGTGTTAGTTATGTGAGCTAATTATCTGTGTTAGTTATGCGTGTTAGTCATGTGTGTTAGTTCTCTGTGTGTTAGTTCTGTGAGTTAATTCTCTGTGTGTTAGTTCTCTGTGTTATAGTTCTGTGTGTTAGTTCTCTGTGTGTTAGTTATGTGAGTTAACTCTCTGTGTTAGTCCTCTGTGTGTTAGTTCTGTGAGTTAATTCTCTGTGTTAGTTCTCTGTGTGTTAGTCCTGTGTGTTAGTTCTGTGAGTTAATTCTCTGTGTTAGTTTTCTGTGTGTTAGTCCTCTGTGTGTTAGTTCTGTGTGTTCCTCTCCAGAGACAGTCCAAACAGCAGAATGAGAGAGCTGCTCCTTTCTGCCTCCCTTCCTTACCAGCCTCCTCTAGTCCTGACAACCAGAAATGATCCAATCCTGGAGCGTCACTCTGTCCCCCCTCCTCTCTCCATTCCCCTCCTCTCTGCCTCTCACTGGAGGGCTGGAAGGAAACCGTGGCTACCAGGACTCCAGTGGAATGGATTTAGACAGTAGAGTAAACTAGAGAGAAACAGATTACACCACAGGCACACTGGTCCTCTTCTTCCTCTCTCTGTCTGCCTGTCTCCCTCTCTCTGTCTGCCTGTCTCCCTCTCTCTGTCTGCCTGTCTCCCTCTCTCTTCTTCCTTTCTCTCTCTGTCTGCCTGTCTCCCTCTCTCTTCTTCCTTTCTCTCTCTGTCTGCCTGTCTCCCTCTCTCTTCTTCCTTTCTTTCTCTGTCTGCCTGTCTCCCTCTCTCTGTCTGCCTGTCTCCCTCTCTCTGTCTGCCTGTCTCCCTCTCTCTTCTTCCTTTCTCTCTCTGTCTGTCTGCCTGTCTCCCTCTCTCTTCTTCCTTTCTCTCTCTGTCTGCCTGTCTCCCTCTCTCTTCTACCTCTCTATCTTTCTCTCTGTCTGCCTGTCTACCTCTCTATCTTTCTCTGTCTGCCTGTCTCCCTCTCTCTTCTTCCTTTCTCTCTCTGTCTGCCTGTCTCCCTCTCTCTTCTACCTCTCTATCTTTCTCTCTCTGTCTGCCTGTCTCCCTCTCTCTTCTTCCTCTATCTCTGACTGTCTCTCTCTGTCTGCCTGTCTCCCTCTCTCTTCTACCTCTCTATCTTTCTCTCCCTGTCAGCCTGTCTCCCTCTCTCTCTCTCTGTCAATTCAATTCAAGGGGCTTTATTGGTATGGGAAACATGTGTTAACATTGCCAAAGCACGTGAGGTAGATAATATACAAAAGTGAAATAAACAATAAAAATTAACAGTAAACATAACACATACAGAAGTTTCAAAGGAATAAAGACATTACAAATGTCATATTATGTAAATATACAGTGTTGTAATGATGTACAAATGGTTAAAGTACAAAAGGGAAAATAAATAAGCATAAATATGGGTTGTATTTACAATGTTGTTTGTTCTTCACTGGTTGCCCTTTTCTTGTGGCAACAGGTCACAAATCTCTCTCCTTCTGCCTGTCTCCCTCTCTCTTCTCTCTCTCTCTCTCTCTGCCTCTCTGTCTCTCCCTCTCTCTCTCTCTTTCTTTCTCTCTCTCTCTCTCTCTCTCTCTCTCTCTCTCTCTCTCTCTCTCTCTCTCTCTCTCTCTCTCTCTCTCTCTCTCTCTCTCTCTCTCTCTCTCTCTCTCTCTCTCTCTCTCTCTCTCAATCAATTCAATTCAATTCTCTTTATCGGCACAATGCAACAATGTACATGTTGCCAAAGCTTTTTGGGGATATTTACAATATAAAAAAATGAGAATCAAAATTGTCAACAGGACAACATTAACAACAATAACCAAAGGTCAAAACAAGCAACACATTGAACTATAACAACAAGCATACAGTAGAGGACATGTGCAGGTTGGTTGGTCTGTCAGACACTGTCCCTCATCTTATGTCAGGCAACAATGTAGTGCGCTGCCAACCCACAGCTCTCTGCGTCCTCCCCCAACAGGACGGGTAGCCTATCCTCATCAGAGAGGTCTCTCTCTCTCTGCGTCCTCCCCCAACAGGACGGGTAGCCTACTCTCATCAGAGAGGTCTCTCTCTCTCTCTGCGTCCTCCCCCAACAGGACGGGTAGCCTACTCTCATCAGAGAGGTCTCTCTCTCTCTCTGTGTCCTCCCCCAACAGGACGGGTACCCTACTCTCATCAGAGAGGTCTCTCTCTCTCTGCGTCCTCCCCCAACAGGACGGGTAGCCTATCCTCATCAGAGAGGTCTCTCTCTCTCTCTGTGTCCTCCCCCAACAGGACGGGTAGCCTATTCTCATCAGAGAGGTCTCTCTCTCTCTGTGTCCTCCCCCAACAGGACGGGTAGCCTGCTCTCATCAGAGAGGTCTCTCTCTCTCTCTCTGCGTCCTCCCCCAACAGGACGGGCAGCCTATCCTCATCAGAGAGGTCTCTCTCTCTCTGCGTCCTCCCCCAACAGGACGGGTACCCTACTCTCATCAGAGAGGTCTCTCTCTCTCTCTCTGCGTCCTCCCCCAACAGGACGGGTAGCCCATCCTCATCAGAGAGGTCTCTCTCTCTCTGCGTCTTCCCCCAACAGGACGGGTAGCCTATCCTCATCAGAGAGGTCTCGCTCTCTCTCTGCGTCCTCCCCCAACAGGACGGGTACCCTACTCTCATCAGAGAGGTCTCTCTCTCTCTCTGTGTCCTCCCCCAACAGGACGGGTAGCCTGCTCTCATCAGAGAGGTCTCTCTCTCTCTGCGTCCTCCCCCAACAGGACGGGTAGCCTATCCTCATCAGAGAGGTCTCTCTCTCTCTCTGCGTCCTCCCCCAACAGGACGGGTACCCTACTCTCATCAGAGAGGTCTCTCTCTCTCTCTGTGTCCTCCCCCAACAGGACGGGTAGCCTGCTCTCATCAGAGAGGTCTCTCTCTCTCTCTGCGTCCTCCCCCAACAGGACGGGTACCCTACTCTCATCAGAGAGGTCTCTTTCTCTCTCTGCGTCCTCCTCCAACAGGACGGGTAGCCTACTCTCATCAGAGAGGTCTCTCTCTCTCTGCGTCCTCCTCCAACAGGACGGGTAGCCTACTCTCATCAGAGAGGTCTCTCTCTCTCTCTGCGTCCTCCTCCAACAGGACGGGTAGCCTACTCTCATCAGAGAGGTCTTTGGAACCTTCAATAAGGGTTTCACATTTGGTGAAATGACCCTCTCTAATTGTTTTATATTTTTGACATTTTGTCAGGAAATGCAGCTCTGCCTCAGGTTCTGCTGTGGTGCAGTGGTTGCACAGCCTTTCCTCTACAGGGAGACAGGTTCTGCTGTGGTGCAGTGGTTGCACAGCCTGTCCTCTACAGGGAGCCAGGTTCTGCTGTGGTGCAGTGGTTGCACAGCCTTTCCTCTACAGGGAGCCATGTTCTGCTGTGGTGCAGTGGTTGCACAGCCTTTCCTCTACAGGGAGCCAGGTTTTCCTGTGTCTTCCCTTCTCAATGGCAATGCTGTGCTCACTGAGCCTGTACTGTGTCAAGGTATCTCTAAGGTTTTAATCAGTAAACATGGTCAAATGTTTAGCCACGGTGTACTGTCGATTTAGGGCCAGATAGCACTGCATTTTGCTCTGTGTTTGTGTTTCCCAATAAGCAATATAGTTTTGTTTTGACTGTGTTGTAATTTGGTTTATTCTGATTTATTGGATGTTCTGGTCCTGAGGCTTCAGTGTGTTAGTAGAACAGGTTAGTGAACTCAGCCCCAGGACCAGCTGGATGAGGGGACTGTGGTTTCAGTGTGTTAGTAGAACAGGTTAGTGAACTCAGCCCCAGGACCAGCTGGAGGAGGGGACTGAGGCTTCAGTGTGTTAGTAGAACAGGTTAGTGAACTCAGCCCCAGGACCAGCTGGAGGAGGGGACTGAGGCTTCAGTGTGTTAGTAGAACAGGTTAGTGAACTCAGCCCCAGGACCAGCTGGAGGAGGGGACTGAGGCTTCAGTGTGTTAGTAGAACAGGTTAGTGAACTCAGCCCCAGGACCAGCTGGAGGAGGGGACTGAGGCTTCAGTGTGTTAGTAGAACAGGTTAGTGAACTCAGCCCCAGGACCTGCTGGATGAGGGGACTGAGGCTTCAGTGTGTTAGTAGAACAGATTAGTGAACTCAGGACCAGCTGGATGAGGGGAATGAGGCTTCAGTGTGATAGTAGAACAGGTTAGTGAACTCAGCCCCAGGACCAGCTGGATGAGGGGACTGAGGCTTCAGTGTGTTAGTAGAACGGGTTAGTGAACTCAGCCCCAGGACCAGCTGGAGGAGGGGACTGAGGCTTCAGTGTGTTAGTAGAACAGGTTAGTGAACTCAGCCCCAGGACCAGCTGGATGAGGGGACTGAGGCTTCAGTGTGTTAGTAGAACAGGTTAGTGAACTCAGCCCCAGGACCAGCTGGATGAGGGGACTGAGGCTTCAGTGTGTTAGTAGAACGGGTTAGTGAACTCAGCCCCAGGACCAGCTGGAGGAGGGGACTGAGGCTTCAGTGTGTTAGTAGAACAGGTTAGTGAACTCAGCCCCAGGACCAGCTGGATGAGGGGACTGAGGCTTCAGTGTGTTAGTAGAACAGGTTAGTGAACTCAGCCCCAAGACCAGCTGGATGAGGGGACTGAGGCTTCAGTGTGTTAGTAGAACAGGTTAGTGAACTCAGGGCCAGCTGGATGAGGGGACTGAGGCTTCAGTGTGTTAGCAGAACAGGTTTGTGAACTCAGCCCCAGGACCAGCTGGATGAGGGTACTGAGGCTTCAGTGTGTTAGTAGAACAGGTTAGTGAACTCGGGACCAGCTGGATGAGGGGACTGAGGCTTCAGTGTGTTAGTAGAACAGGTTAGTGAACTCAGGACCAGCTGGATGAGGGGACTGAGGCTTCAGTGTGTTAGTGGAACAGGTTAGTGAACTCAGCCCCAGGACCAGCTGGATGAGGGGACTGAGGCTTCAGTGTGTTAGCAGAACAGGTTAGTGAACTCAGGACCAGCTGGATGAGGGGACTGAGGCTTCAGTGTGTTAGTGGAACAGGTTAGTGAACTCAGCCCCAGGACCAGCTGGATGAGGGGACTGAGGCTTCAGTGTGTTAGTAGAACAGGTTAGTGAACTCAGCCCCAGGACCAGCTGGATGAGGGGACTCTTTTCTTTGCTCAGCTCTTGGCATTGCAGGGCTTGGTAATGATATGAGAGGGGGTCACTGTATTTTAGATGTTTGCAAAACTGAATAGCCCTTTTTTGAGTTTTTATTATTAGTAGATTAGTTGACCTAATTCTGCCCAGCATGCATTGTTTGTAGTTTTCCTCTGGACATGTAGGAGAATCTTACAGAACTCTGCATGCAGGGTTTTAATGTGGGGTTTGTCCCATTTGATGAAATCTTGTTTTGCAAGTGGACTCCACACCTTGCTGCCATAAAGTGCAATTGGTTCAATGACACATTCAATTAGTTTTAGACTAATTTTAATAGGTATTTCAATTTGAATTTGTTTTTAATGGTGTAGAATGCCCTGCGTGCTTTCTATCTCAGCTCATTCACTGCCTCATTAAGGTGTCCAGTTGAGCTTATTTTTAAACCTCAGTAATTGTAGTCTCTGTCAGTCTGTCTCCCTGTATCTTATTCCTCTCTCTCTATCTTTCTCTCTCAGACTGTCTCTCTCCGTCTGCCTGTCTCTCTCTCATTCCTCGCTCTCTTTCTCAGACTCTCTCTCTGTCTCCCTGTCTCTTATTCCTTTCTCTCAGACTGTCTCGCTCTCATTCCTCGCTCTCTTTCTTTCTTTCTTTCTTTCTTTCTTTCTTTCTCAGACTGTCTCTCTCTGTCTGCCTGTCTCCCTCTCATTCCTCGCTCTCTATCTTTCTCTCTCTGTCTGCCTGTCTCTCATTCCTCGCTCTCTATCTTCCTCTCTCTGTCTGCCTGTCTCTCATTCCTCTCTCTCTATCTTTCTCTCTCAGACTGTCTCTCTCTCTCTGTCTTTCTCTCTCAGACTGTCTCTCTCTGTCTGCCTGTCTCTCTCTCATTCCTCTCTTTCTCTCTCAGATTGTGTCTCTGTCTCTCTCTCTCTCCCCTTTTTCTCCCTCCCTTTCTCTGACACTCTCTCCATCGCCTCAGTGAGAATAGGTTAATTAATTTAGAAGGATAACCTAGATATGCCTGGAGATCCATCAGAGAGCCTTCTGCTAACAAAATATTTCTAGAGGAGCTTCTGCTAACACAATATCTCTAGAGGAGCTTCTGCTAACACAATATCTCTAGAGGAGCTTCTGCTAACACAATATCTCTAGAAGAGCTTCTGCTAACACAATATCTCTAGAGGAGCTTCTGCTAACACAATATCTCTAGAGGAGCTTCTGCTAACACAATATCTCTAGAGGAGCTTCTGCTAACACAATATCCCTAGAGGAGCTTCTGCTAACACAATATCTCTAGAGGAGCTTCTGCTAACACAATATCTTTAGAAGAGCTTCTGCTAACACAATATCTCTAGAGGAGCTTCTGCTAACACAATATCTCTAGAGGAGCTTCTGCTAACACAATATCTCTAGAGGAGCTTCTGCTAACACAATATCTCTAGAGAAGCTTTTGCTCTAGGGAAGCTTCTGCTAACACAATATCTCTAGAGGAGCTTCTGCTAACACAATATCTCTAGAGGAGCTTCTGCTAACACAATATCTCTAGAGAAGCTTCTGCTCTAGGGAAGCTTCTGCTAATACAATATCTCTAGAGGAGCTTCTGCTAACACAATATCTCTAGAGGAGCTTCTGCTAACACAATATCTCTAGAGGAGCTTCTGCTAACACAATATCTCTAGAGGAGCTTCTGCTAACACAATATCTCTAGAGGAGCTTCTGCTAACACAATATCTCTAGAAGAGCTTCTGCTAACACAATATCTCAAGAGAAGCTTTTGCTAACACAATATCTCTAGAGGAGCTTCTGCTAACACAATATCTCTAGAGGAGCTTCTGCTAACACAATATCTCTAGAGGAGCTTCTGCTAACACAATATCTCTAGAGGAGCTTCTGCTAACACAATATCTCAAGAGAAGCTTTTGCTAACACAATATCTATAGAGGAGCTTCTGCTAACACAATATCTCTAGAGGAGCTTCTGCTAAATCTATTCAGCCAGGTAATCAGTCAGTATCGATATGGGTCCTTAGATCAACCCAGATCTCCCCATTCATTCACTCACTTATTCATTCACTCACATATTTATTCGTTCATTCACTTATTCATTCACTCACATATTTATTCGTTCATTCACTTATTCATTCATTCACTCACTCACTCACTTATTCAATCACTCACTTATTTATTCATTCACTCACTTATTCATTCATTCATTCATACCTATTCATTCATTCACTCACTTATTCATTCATACACTCACTCACTCATTCATACACTCACTCACTCACTCACTCACTCACCTATTCATTCATTCATTCACTCACTTATTCATTAATTCACTCACCTATTCATTCATTCATTCATTCATTCACTCACTTATTCATTCGTTCATTTACTCACTCACTCACTCATTCGTTAGTTAATTCCCGATGATCATGTATCAGCGTAAGAGGACAGGCCTAGTCTATCAGACCACTGTCTAATCTCTCCCACGCTAACATACATTGAGTGAAATAGTTTTTTACTTTACTTGAACTGAATTGATCTGGTCTCTCAGAAGTGTGACCCTCTCCAAAGTGAGCCAGCGTAGCGTCTATTGCCACTTAGAGAAGGAGTGTAAACAGAACAGACAGGACGAGAGACGAGGTGCCATCCATCACACTGCACAGATCAGGTTATCAGTATTGAGCACGATGTACGTTTGTCCTCTGGTACAGAGTGGTTTGTTCCTGATGCTTTGATGCTTGTCTAGATGGACCGGTCACAACAGTCAGACATGATGCATGACTAGTGTCTCTCCTCTCCTCCTCCCTCTGTCCTCTCCTCCTCCTCACCGCCTCCCTCTGTCCTCTCCTCCTCCGCTCCTCTCTCTGTGCCCTCCTCCTCTCCTCCTCCCTCTGTCCTCTCCTCCTCTCTCTGTGCTCTCCTCCTCCCTCTGTCCTCTCCTCCTCCTCTCCTCTCTCTGTGATCTCCTCCTCCTCTCCTCCTCTCTCTATCCTTTCCTCCTCCCTCTGTACTCTCCTCCTCCTCTCCGTGCTCTCTTCCTCCTCTCTCTGTCCTTTCCTCCTCCCTCTGTCCTCTCCTCCTCTCTCTGTGCTCTCCTCCTCCTCTCCTCCCTCTGTCCTCTCCTCCTCCTCTCTCTGTGCTCTCCTCCTCCTCTCCTCTCGCTGTGCTCTCCTCCTCTCTCTGTGCTCTCCTCCTCCTCTCCTCCTCTCTCTGTGCTCTCCTCCTCCTATCCTCCTCTCTCTGTGCTCTTGTTCACCCTAAAAACAATCCACAGGCCAAACATTCATTCAAACAACATTCATTCGCTCCAATCCTCTTAATTTCAACTGATTGATCAAGCTTCTTCTCAGGTAACAGACTGGTATTAAGACCCTCCTCAGGTAACATACTGGTATTAAGACCCTCCTCAGGTAACAGACTGGTATTAAGACCCTCCTCAGGTAACAGACTGGTATTAAGACCCTCCTCAGGTAACAGACAGGTAACAGACTGGAATTAAGACCCTCCTCAGGTAACAGACTGGTATTAAGACCCTCCTCAGGTAACAGACTGGTATTAAGACCCTCCTCAGGTAACAGACTGGTATTAAGACCCTCCTCAGGTAACAGACTGGTATTAAGACCCTCCTCAGGTAACAGACTGGTATTAAGACCCCCTCAGGTAACAGACTGGTATTAAGACCCTCCTCAGGTAACAGACTGGTATTAAGACCCTCCTCAGGTAACAGACTGGTATTAAGACCCTCCTCAGGTAACAGACTGGTATTAAGACCCTCCTCAGGTAACAGACTGGTATTAAGACCCTCCTCAGGTAACAGACTGGTATTAAGACCCCCCTCAGGTAACAGACTGGTATTAAGACCCTCCTCAGGTAACAGACTGGTATTAAGACCCCCTCAGGTAACAGACAGGTAA
>NC_088238.1:474446-486946 GCF_036934945.1 Oncorhynchus masou masou | reverse complement strand
AGTGAGGAACGAGGGGACTACAGAGTGAGGAAGTGTGGATAACGAGGGAGGGACAGAGTGAGGAAGTGTGGATAACGAGGGAGCGACAGAGTAAGGAAGTGTGGATAACGAGGGAGGGACAGAGTGAGAAAGTGTGGATAACGAGGGAGCTACAGAGTGAGAAAGTGTGGATAACGAGGGGACTACAGAGTGAGAAAGTGTGGATAACGAGGGAGGGACAGAGTGAGGAAGTGTGGATAACGAGGGAGCGACAGAGTAAGGAAGTGTGGATAACGAGGGAGGGACAGAGTGAGAAAGTGTGGATAACGAGGGGACTACAGAGTGAGAAAGTGTGGATAACGAGGGAGGGACAGAGTGAGAAAGTGTGGATAACGAGGGGACTACAGAGTGAGAAAGTGTGGATAACGAGGGAGGGACAGAGTGAGAAAGTGTGGATAACGAGGGGACTACAGAGTGAGAAAGTGTGGATAACGAGGGAGGGACAGAGTGAGGAAGTGTGGATAACGAGGGAGGGACAGAGTGAGGAAGTGTGGATAACGAGGGAGGGACAGAGTGAGAAAGTGTGGATAACGAGGGAGCTACAGAGTGAGAAAGTGTGGATAACGAGGGAGGGACAGAGTGAGAAAGTGTGGATAACGAGGGAGGGACAGAGTGAGGAAGTGTGGATAACGAGGGAGCGACAGAGTAAGGAAGTGTGGATAACGAGGGAGGGACAGAGTGAGAAAGTGTGGATAACGAGGGAGGGACAGAGTGAGGAAGTGTGGATAACGAGGGAGGGACAGAGTGAGAAAGTGTGGATAACGAGGGAGCTACAGAGTGAGAAAGTGTGGATAACGAGGGGACTACAGAGTAAGGCAGTGTGGATAACGAGTACTAAGAGATAAAAGGAGAAATGTAATATTCCCTTCGTCTGGTTGATCACAGGGATTCTGTGAGGCAGATAATCAGACAGGAGACGCTACAGGCTTCCTCCTAGGGATGTGTCCCAAACAGGCACCCTATTCCCTATTTAGTGCTCTACTTCTGACCGGGGCCCATAATGCACTACAGCGTGCAGATTGGGACACAGGATTATCCTACTGATAGACTACTATAAATACAATACTCCACTGTCTGAAAAGGAGTGAGAGGACCTGGTGTCTAACACTGCCTTTACACACAGACCTGGTGTCTAACACTGCCTTTACACACAGACAGACCTGGTGTCTAACACTGCCTTTACACACAGACAGACCTGGTGTCTAACACTGCCTTTACACACAGACAGACCTGGTGTCTAACACTGCCTTTACACACAGACCTGGTGTCTAACACTGCCTTTACACACAGACAGACCTGGTGTCTAACACTGCCTTTACACACAGACAGACCTGGTGTCTAACACTGCCTTTACACACAGACAGACCTGGTGTCTAACACTGCCTTTACACACAGACAGACCTGGTGTCTAACACTGCCTTTACACACAGACAGACCTGGTGTCTAACACTGCCTTTACACACACACAGACCTGGTGTCTAACACTGCCTTTACACACAGACAGACCTGGTGTCTAACACACAGACAGACCTGGTGTCTAACACTGCCTTTACACACAGACAGACCTGGTGTCTAACACTGCCTTTACACACAGACAGACCTGGTGTCTAACACTGCCTTTACACACAGACAGACCTGGTGTCTAACACTGCCTTTACACACAGACAGACCTGGTGTCTAACACTGCCTTTACACACAGACAGACCTGGTGTCTAACACTGCCTTTACACACAGACAGACCTGGTGTCTAACACTGCCTTTACACACAGACAGACCTGGTGTCTAACACTGCCTTTACACACAGACAGACCTGGTGTCTAACACTGCCTTTACACACAGACAGACCTGGTGTCTAACACTGCCTTTACACACAGACAGACCTGGTGTCTAACACTGCCTTTACACACAGACAGACCTGGTGTCTAACACTGCCTTTACACACAGACAGACCTGGTGTCTAACACTGCCTTTACACACAGACAGACCTGGTGTCTAACACTGCCTTTACACACAGACAGACCTGGTGTCTAACACTGCCTTTACACACAGACAGACCTGGTGTCTAACACTGCCTTTACACACAGACAGACCTGGTGTCTAACACTGCCTTTACACACAGACAGACCTGGTGTCTAACACTGCCTTTACACACAGACAGACCTGGTGTCTAACACTGCCTTTACACACAGACAGACCTGGTGTCTAACACTGCCTTTACACACAGACAGACCTGGTGTCTAACACTGCCTTTACACACAGACAGACCTGGTGTCTAACACTGCCTTTACACACAGACAGACAGACCTGGTGTCTAACACTGCCTTTACACAGACAGACAGACCTGGTGTCTAACACTGCCTTTACACACAGACAGACCTGGTGTCTAACACTGCCTTTACACACAGACAGACCTGGTGTCTAACACTGCCTTTACACACAGACAGACCTGGTGTCTAACACTGCCTTTACACACAGACAGACCTGGTGTCTAACACTGCCTTTACACACAGACAGACCTGGTGTCTAACACTGCCTTTACACACAGACAGACCTGGTGTCTAACACTGCCTTTACACACAGACAGACCTGGTGTCTAACACTGCCTTTACACACAGACAGACCTGGTGTCTAACACTGCCTTTACACACAGACCTGGTGTATAACACTGCCTTTACACACAGACAGACCTGGTGTCTAACACTGCCTTTACACAGACAGACCTGGTGTCTAACACTGCCTTTACACACAGACCTGGTGTCTAACACTGCCTTTACACACAGACAGACCTGGTGTCTAACACTGCCTTTACACACAGACAAACCTGGTGTCTAACACTGCCTTTACACACAGACCTGGTGTCTAACACTGCCTTTACACACAGACAGACCTGGTGTCTAACACTGCCTTTACACACAGACCTGGTGTCTAACACTGCCTTTACACACAGACCTGGTGTCTAACACTGCCTTTACACAGACAGACCTGGTGTCTAACACTGCCTTTACACACAGACAGACCTGGTGTCTAACACTGCCTTTACACACAGACAGACCTGGTGTCTAACACTGCCTTTACACACAGACAGACAGACAGACCTGGTGTCTAACACTGCCTTTACACACAGACAGACCTGGTGTCTAACACTGCCTTTACACACAGACAGACCTGGTGTCTAACACTGCCTTTACACACAGACAGACCTGGTGTCTAACACTGCCTTTACACACAGACAGACAGACCTGGTGTCTAACACTGCCTTTACACACAGACAGACAGACCTGGTGTCTAACACTGCCTTTACACACAGACAGACCTGGTGTCTAACACTGCCTTTACACACAGACAGACCTGGTGTCTAACACTGCCTTTACACACAGACAGACCTGGTGTCTAACACTGCCTTTACACACAGACAGACCTGGTGTCTAACACTGCCTTTACACACAGACAGACCTGGTGTCTAACACTGCCTTTACACACAGACAGACCTGGTGTCTAACACTGCCTTTACACACAGACAGACCTGGTGTCTAACACTGCCTTTACACACAGACAGACCTGGTGTCTAACACTGCCTTTACACACAGACAGACCTGGTGTCTAACACTGCCTTTACACACAGACAGACAGACAGACCTGGTGTCTAACACTGCCTTTACACACAGACAGACCTGGTGTCTAACACTGCCTTTACACACAGACAGACCTGGTGTCTAACACTGCCTTTACACACAGACAGACCTGGTGTCTAACACTGCCTTTACACACAGACAGACCTGGTGTCTAACACTGCCTTTACACACAGACAGACCTGGTGTCTAACACTGCCTTTACACACAGACAGACCTGGTGTCTAACACTGCCTTTACACACAGACAGACCTGGTGTCTAACACTGCCTTTACACACAGACCTGGTGTCTAACACTGCCTTTACACACAGACAGACAGACAGACAGACACACACACACAGACACACGGACAGACACACACACACAGACAGACAGACACACAGACAGACAGACACACACACACAGACAGACAAACACACAGACAGACACACAGACACACACACAGACAGACACACACAGACAGACACACGGACAGACACACACACACACACACAGACAGACACACAGACAGACACACACACACACACACAGACAGACACACAGACAGACACAGACACACAGACACACAGACAGAAACTGTTCTGAGGCTCCTGATTAAAACTGTTGGACGAAGTAGCAGTGTGTGTGTCTGTGTGTGCGTGCCTGTGTGTGTGTGTGTCTGTGTGTGTGCGTGTCTGTGTGTGTCTGTGCGTGCGTGTCTGTGTGTGTGCGTGTCCGTGTGTGTGTGTGCGCGTGTCTGTGTGTGTGCGTGTCCGTGTGTGTGTCTGTGTGTGTGCGTGTCTGTGCGTGTCCGTGTGCGTGTCTGTGTGTCTGTGTACGGCCGGGCGGGCAGTAACCGTCCTACTAAACGACATGAAGAGAGGAGATGCCCTGGAGTCAGAGACAAGATAAAACATCCCTGTCATAAACACAGAGAATGGTTAAATATGAGAACTTTCTTTTAATTTAAACTTGACATTTAGAGAAAGTGATTATCTTCTGGTTGTCAGGGTTACATGTCTGTCTGTCGTTCGCACTGAACGGGAACAAGAATGTCAAGGATTTTAGGATGATCCGTTATTAAAAGTCAAGATGTGTATGTTTGTTGGTTGGATAACAGTAACCATCAGTAAGTAATCTGTGTTTTACCCCCTGGATGGATGACAGTAACCATCAATGAGACAGCCCAATAGGAGTAATCTGTGTTTTACCCCCTGGATGGATGACAGTAACCATCAATGAGACAGCCCAATAGGAGTAATCTGTGTTTTACCCCCTGGATGGATGACAGTAACCATCAATAAGACAGCCCAATATGAGTTGTCTGTGTTTTACCTGCTGGATGGATGACAGTAACCATCAATAAGACAGCCCAATAGGAGTTGTCTGTGTTTTACCTGCTGGATGGATGACAGTAACCATCAATAAGACAGCCCAATAGGAGTTGTCTGTGTTTTACCTGCTGGATGGATGACAGTAACCATCAATGAGACAGCCCAATAGGAGTAATCTGTGTTTTACCTGCTGGATGGATGACAGTAACCATCAATAAGACAGCCCAATAGGAGTAATCTGTGTTTTACCTGCTGGATGGATGACAGTAACCATCAATAAGACAGCCCAATAGGAGTAATATGTGTTTTACCTGCTGGATGGATGACAGTAACCATCAATGAGACAGCCCAATAGGAGTAATCTGTGTTTTACCTGCTGGATGGATGACAGTAACCATCAATGAGACAGCCCAATAGGAGTAATCTGTGTTTTACCCCCTGGATGGATGACAGTAACCATCAATGAGAAATCTGTGTTTTACCTGCTGGATGGATGACAGTAACCATCAATGAGACAGCCCAATAGGAGTTGTCTGTGTTTTACCCCCTGGATGGATGACAGTAACCATCAATGAGACAGCCCAATAGGAGTAATCTGTGTTTTACCTGCTGGATGGATGACAGTAACCATCAATGAGACAGCCCAATAGGAGTAATCTGTGTTTTACCCCCTGGATGGATGACAGTAACCATCAATGAGACAGCCCAATAGGAGTAATCTGTGTTTTACCCCCTGGATGGATGACAGTAACCATCAATGAGACAGCCCAATAGGAGTAATCTGTGTTTTACCCCCTGGATGGATGACAGTAACCATCAATAAAACAGCCCAATAGGAGTAATCTGTGTTTTACCTGCTGGATGGATGACAGTAACCATCAATGAGACAGCCCAATAGGAGTAATCTGTGTTTTACCCCCTGGATGGATGACAGTAACCATCAATGAGACAGCCCAATAGGAGTAATCTGTGTTTTACCCCCTGGATGGATGACAGTAACCATCAATGAGACAGCCCAATAGGAGTAATCTGTGTTTTACCCCCTGGATGGATGACGGTAACCATCAATGAGACAGCCCAATAGGAGTAATCTGTGTTTTACCTGCTGGATGGATGACAGTAACCATCAATGAGACAGCCCAATAGGAGTAATCTGTGTTTTACCTGCTGGATGGATGACAGTAACCATCAATAAAACAGCCCAATAGGAGTAATCTGTGTTTTACCTGCTGGATGGATGACAGTAACCATCAATGAGACAGCCCAATAGGAGTTGTCTGGAATGCAATGTCCCGATCACCCTTGAAGATGCAGATCTCCACACCAGCAGTAATGACATTTACACAGATGTAAGGTTTTATTTAAGATTGGCTCGGAGGCGGTGGAGCGTAGACAATATTAGACAATACCATTATCATTGATTAAATCGTCTCAGTGGTTATACGGTAATCAATGACAATACAAGTGTGAAATTGACGTGTCAAAGTGTTGATGACAGACTGTGTTGAGGACTTGGCTCATGGTGGTGATGACAGACTGTGTTGAGGACTTGGCTCATGATGGTGTTGACAGACTGTGTTGAGGACTTGGCTCATGGTGGTGATGACAGACTGTGTTGAGGTCTTGGCTCATGGTGGTGATGACAGACTGTGTTGAGGACTTGGCTCATGTTGGTGATGACAGACTGTGTTGAGGACTTGGCTCATGGTGGTGATGACAGACTGTGTTGAGGACTTGGCTCATGGTGGTGATGACAGACTGTGTTGAGGACTTGGCTCATCCTGGTGGTGATGACAGACTGTGTTGAGGACTTGGCTCATGGTGGTGATGACAGACTGTGTTGAGGACTTGGCTCATGATGCTAGCCTACTCCAGCAGTACTGTATCATTTCAATCATTTTAGTCTATAAGATTCTTGCTACGTAAGCTTAACTTTCTGAACATTCGAGACGTGTAGTCCACTTGTCATTCCAATCTCCTTTGCATTAGCGTAGCCTCTTCTGTACCCTGTCAACTATGTGTCTATCTATCCCTGTTCTCTCCTCTCTGCACAGACCATACAAACGCTCCACACCGCGTGGCCGCGGCCACCCTAATCTGGTGGTCCCAGCGCGCACGACCCACGTGGAGTTCCTGGTCTCCGGTAGCCTCTGGAACTGCCGATCTGCGGCCAACAAGGCAGAGTTCATCTCAGCCTATGCCTCCCTCCAGTCCCTCGACTTCCTGGCACTGACGGAAACATGGATCACCACAGATAACACTGCTACTCCTACTGCTCTCTCTTCGTCCGCCCACGTGTTCTCGCACACCCCGAGAGCTTCTGGTCAGCGGGGTGGTGGCACCGGGATCCTCATCTCTCTCAAGTGGTCATTCTCTCTCTCCCCCTTACCCATCTATCTATCGCCTCCTTTGAATTCAATGCTGTCACAGTTACCAGCCCTTTCAAGCTTAACATCCTTATCATTTATCGCCCTCCAGGTTCCCTCGGAGAGTTCATCAATGAGCTTGATGCCTTGATAAGCTCCTTTCCTGAGGACGGCTCACCTCTCACAGTCCTGGGCGACTTTAACCTCCCCACGTCTACCTTTGACTCATTCCTCTCTGCCTCCTTCTTTCCACTCCTCTCCTCTTTTGACCTCACCCTCTCACCTTCCCCCTACTCACAAGGCAGGCAATACGCTCGACCTCATCTTTACTAGATGCTGTTCTTCCACTAACCTCATTGCAACTCCCCTCCAAGTCTCCGACCACTACCTTGTATCCTTTTCCCTCTCGCTCTCATCCAACACTTCCCACACTGCCCCTACTCGGATGGTATCGCGCCGTCCCAACCTTCGCTCTCTCTCCCCCGCTACTCTCTCCTCTTCCATCCTATCATCTCTCCCCTCTGCTCATACCTTCTCCAACCTTTCTCCTGAGTCTGCCTCCTCAACCCTCCTCTCTTCCCTTTCTGCATCCTTTGACTCTCTATGTCCCCTATCCTCCAGGCCGGCTCGGTCCTCCCCTCCCGCTCCGTGGCTCGACGACTCATTGCGAGCTCACAGAACAGAGCTCCGGGCAGCCGAGCGGAAATGGAGGAAAACTCGCCTCCCTGCGGACCTGGCATCCTTTCACTCCCTCCTCTCTACATTTTCCTCCTCTGTCTCTGCTGCTAAAGCCACTTTCTACCACTCTAAATTCCAAGCATCTGCCTCTAACCCTAGGAAGCTCTTTGCCACCTTCTCCTCCCTCCTGAATCCTCCTCCCCCTCCCCCCCTCCTCCCTCTCTGCAGATGACTTCGTCAACCATTTTGAAAAGAAGGTCGACGACATCCGATCCTCGTTTGCTAAGTCAAACGACACCGCTGGTTCTGCTCACACTGCCCTACCCTGTGCTCTGACCTCTTTCTCCCTCTCTCTCCAGATGAAATCTCGCTTCTTGTGACGGCCGGCCGCCCAACAACCTGCCCGCTTGACCCTATCCCCTCCTCTCTTCTCCAGACCATTTCCGGGGACCTTCTCCCTTACCTCACCTCGCTCATCAACTCATCCCTGACCGCTGGCTACGTCCCTTCCGTCTTCAAGAGAGCGAGAGTTGCACCCTTCTGAAAAAACCTACACTCGATCCCTCCGATGTCAACAACTACAGACCAGTATCCCTTCTTTCTTTTCTCTCCAAAACTCTTGAACGTGCCGTCATTGGCCAGCTCTCCCGCTATCTCTCTCAGAATGACCTTCTTGATCCAAATCAGTCAGGTTTCAAGACTAGTCATTCAACTGAGACTGCTCTTCTCTGTATCACGGAGGCGCTCCGCACTGCTAAAGCTAACTCTCTCTCCTCTGCTCTCATCCTTCTAGACCTATCGGCTGCCTTCGATACTGTGAACCATCAGATCCTCCTCTCCACCCTCTCCGAGTTGGGCATCTCCGGCGCGGCCCACGCTTGGATTGCGTCCTACCTGACAGGTCGCTCCTACCAGGTGGCGTGGCGAGAATCTGTCTCCTCGCCACGCGCTCTCACCACTGGTGTCCCCCAGGGCTCTGTTCTAGGCCCTCTCCTATTCTCGCTATACACCAAGTCACTTGGCTCTGTCATAACCTCACATGGTCTCTCCTATCATTGCTATGCAGACGACACACAATTAATCTTCTCCTTTCCCCTTCTGATGACCAGGTGGCGAATCGCATCTCTGCATGTCTGGCAGACATATCAGTGTGGATGACGGATCACCACCTCAAGCTGAACCTCGGCAAGACGGAGCTGCTCTTCCTCCCGGGGAAGGACTGCCCGTTCCATGATCTCGCCATCACGGTTGACAACTCCATTGTGTCCTCCTCCCAGAGCGCTAAGAACCTTGGCGTGATCCTGGACAACACCCTGTCGTTCTCAACCAACATCATGGCGGTGGCCCGTTCCTGTAGGTTCATGCTCTACAACATCCGCAGAGTACGACCCTGCCTCACACAGGAAGCGGCGCAGGTCCTAATCCAGGCACTTGTCATCTCCCGTCTGGATTACTGCAACTCGCTGTTGGCTGGGCTCCCTGCCCGTGCCATTAAACCCCTACAACTCATCCAGAACGCCGCAGCCCGTCTGGTGTTCAACCTTCCCAAGTTCTCTCACGTCACCCCGCTCCTCCGCTCTCTCCACTGGCTTCCAGTTGAAGCTCGCATCCGCTACAAGACCATGGTGCTTGCCTACGGAGCTGTGAGGGGAACGGCACCGCAGTACCTCCAGGCTCTGATCAGGCCCTACACCCAAGCAAGGGCACTGCGTTCATCCACCTCTGGCCTGCTCGCCTCCCTACCATTGAGGAAGTACAGTTCCCGCTCAGCCCAGTCAAAACTGTTCGCTGCTCTGGCCCCCCAATGGTGGAACAAACTCCCTCACGACGCCAGGACAGCGGAGTCAATCACCACCTTCCGGAGACACCTGAAACCCCACCTCTTCAGGGAATACCTAGGATAAGATAAGTAATCCTTCTCACCACCCCCCCTTAATGATTTAGATGCACTATTGTAAAGTGGCTGTTCCACTGGATGTCAGAAGGTGAATTCACCAATTTGTAAGTCGCTCTGGATAAGAGCGTCTGCTAAATGACTTAAATGTAAATGTAAATGTAATGGTGGTGATGACAGAGTGTGTTGAGGACTTGGCTCATGGTGGTGATGACAGACTGTGTTGAGGACTTGGCTCATGGTGGTGATGACAGACTGTGTTGAGGACTTGGCTCATGATGGTTGATGACAGACTGTGTTGAGGACTTGGCTCATGGTGGTGATGACAGACTGTGTTGAGGACTTGGCTCATGGTGGTGATGACAGACTGTGTTGAGGACTTGGCTCATGTTGGTGATGACAGACTGTGTTGAGGACTTGGCTCATGGTGGTGATGACAGACTGTGTTGAGTACTTGGCTCATGTTGGTGATGACAGACTGTGTTGAGGACTTGGCTCATGGTGGTGATGACAGATTGTGTTGAGGACTTGGCTCATCCTGGTGGTGATGACAGACTGTGTTGAGGACTTGGCTCATGGTGGTTGATGACAGACTGTGTTGAGGACTTGGCTCATGGTGGTGATGACAGAGTGTGTTGAGGACTTGGCTCATGTTGGTGATGACAGACTGTGTTGAGGACTTGGCTCATGGTGGTGATGACAGACTGTGTTGAGGACTTGGCTCATGGTGGTGATGACAGACTGTTTTGAGGACTTGGCTCATCCTGGTGGTGATGACAGACTGTGTTGAGGACTTGGCTCATGGTGGTGATGACAGACTGTGTTGAGGACTTGGCTCATGGTGGTGATGACAGACTGTGTTGAGGACTTGGCTCATGATGCTAGCCTACTCCAGCAGTACTGTATCATTTCAATCATTTTAGTCTATAAGATTCTTGCTACGTAAGCTTAACTTTCTGAACATTCGAGACGTGTAGTCCACTTGTCATTCCAATCTCCTTTGCATTAGCGTAGCCTCTTCTGTACCCTGTCAACTATGTGTCTATCTATCCCTGTTCTCTCCTCTCTGCACAGACCATACAAACGCTCCACACCGCGTGGCCGCGGCCACCCTAATCTGGTGGTCCCAGCGCGCACGACCCACGTGGAGTTCCTGGTCTCCGGTAGCCTCTGGAACTGCCGATCTGCGGCCAACAAGGCAGAGTTCATCTCAGCCTATGCCTCCCTCCAGTCCCTCGACTTCCTGGCACTGACGGAAACATGGATCACCACAGATAACACTGCTACTCCTACTGCTCTCTCTTCGTCCGCCCACGTGTTCTCGCACACCCGAGAGCTTCTGGTCAGCGGGGTGGTGGCACCGGGATCCTCATCTCTCCCAAGTGGTCATTCTCTCTCTCTCCCCTTACCCATCTATCTATCGCCTCCTTTGAATTCCATGCTGTCACAGTTACCAGCCCTTTCAAGC
Source organism: Oncorhynchus masou masou (assembly GCF_036934945.1). Lineage (NCBI taxonomy): Eukaryota > Metazoa > Chordata > Actinopteri > Salmoniformes > Salmonidae > Oncorhynchus > Oncorhynchus masou. Next base: position 475,558 of record NC_088238.1, on the reverse strand, counting down.
TTAACATCCTTATCATTTATCGCCCTCCAGGTTCCCTCGGAGAGTTCATCAATGAGCTTGATGCCTTGATAAGCTCCTTTCCTGAGGACGGCTCACCTCTCACAGTCCTGGGCGACTTTAACCTCCCCACGTCTACCTTTGACTCATTCCTCTCTGCCTCCTTCTTTCCACTCCTCTCCTCTTTTGACCTCACCCTCTCACCTTCCCCCCCTACTCACAAGGCAGGCAATACGCTCGACCTCATCTTTACTAGATGCTGTTCTTCCACTAACCTCATTGCAACTCCCCTCCAAGTCTCCGACCACTACCTTGTATCCTTTTCCCTCTCGCTCTCGTTTGCTAAGTCAAACGACACCGCTGGTTCTGCTCACACTGCCCTACCCTGTGCTCTGACCTCTTTCTCCCCTCTCTCTCCAGATGAATTCTCGCTTCTTGTGACGGCCGGCCGCCCAACAACCTGCCCGCTTGACCCTATCCCCTCCTCTCTTCTCCAGACCATTTCCGGGGACCTTCTCCCTTACCTCACCTCGCTCATCAACTCATCCCTGACCGCTGGCTACGTCCCTTCCGTCTTCAAGAGAGCGAGAGTTGCACCCCTTCTGAAAAAACCTACACTCGATCCCTCCGATGTCAACAACTACAGACCAGTATCCCTTCTTTCTTTTCTCTCCAAAACTCTTGAACGTGCCATCCTTGGCCAGCTCTCCCGCTATCTCTCTCAGAATGACCTTCTTGATCCAAATCAGTCAGGTTTCAAGACTAGTCATTCAACTGAGACTGCTCTTCTCTGTATCACGGAGGCGCTCCGCACTGCTAAAGCTAACTCTCTCCTCTGCTCTCATCCTTCTAGACCTATCGGCTGCCTTCGATACTGTGAACCATCAGATCCTCCTCTCCACCCTCTCCGAGTTGGGCATCTCCGGCGCGGCCCACGCTTGGATTGCGTCCTACCTGACAGGTCGCTCCTACCAGGTGGCGTGGCGAGAATCTGTCTCCTCGCCACGCGCTCACCACTGGTGTCCCCAGGGCTCTGTTCTAGGCCCTCTCCTATTCTCGCTATACACCAAGTCACTTGGCTCTGTCATAACCTCACATGGTCTCTCCTATCATTG
>NC_088238.1:394446-469446 GCF_036934945.1 Oncorhynchus masou masou | reverse complement strand
GGTTTATAGCAGGTTGTCATGGTAAATCTCTATGTTGGGGTTTACAGCAGGGTGTAATGGTAAATCTCTGATATGTTGGGGTTTATAGCAGGTTGTAATGGTAAATCTCTGATATGTTGGGGTTTACAGCAGGGTGTAATGGTAAATCTCTATGTTGGGGTTTATAGCAGGTTGTAATGGTAAATCTGTGATATGTTGGGGTTTATAGCAGGTTGTAATGGTAAATCTCTGATATGTTGGGGTTTATAGCAGGGTGTAATGGTAAATCGGTGATATGTTGGGTTTTATAGCAGGGTGTAATGGTAAATCTCTGATATGTTGGGGTTTATAGCAGGGTGTAATGGTAAATCTCTGATATGTTGGGGTTTATAGCAGGGTGTAATGGTAAATCTCTGATATGTTGGGGTTTATAGCAGGGTGTAATGGTAAATCTCTGATATGTTGGGGTTTATAGCAGGTTGTAATGGTAAATACCTGATATGTTGTTGGTTAGATGTCTCTAGTGGGGTTTATAGCAGGGTGTAATGGTAAATCTCTGATATGTTGTTGGTTAGATGTCTCTAGTGGGGTTTACAGCAGGGTGTAATGGTAAATCTCTGATATGTTGGGGTTTATAGCAGGTTGTAATGGTAAATCTCTGATATGTTGGGGTTTATAGCAGGTTGTAATGGTAAATCTCTGATATGTTGGGGTTTATAGCAGGGTGTAATGGTAAATCTCTATGTTGGGGTTTATAGCAGGTTGTAATGGTAAATCTCTGATATGTTGGGGTTTATAGCAGGGTGTAATGGTAAATCTCTATGTTGGGGTTTATAGCAGGGTGTAATGGTAAATCTCTGATATGTTGGGGTTTATAGCAGGGTGTCATGCTAAATCTCTATGTTGGGGTTTACAGCAGGGTGTAATGGTAAATCTCTATGTTGGGGTTTATAGCAGGTTGTCATGGTAAATGGAAGCTGGTGGCCTGTGTCTGGTGAGGAAGGAAGCAGACAAACAGACCCAGATGGGGGGGTCAGCGTCACCTCATTACTCTGATGGCTTCACATTATTCCAGTGTCACATTCATCCTGACAAATCAACCAGGGATTCATTGGCCTTGAACTCACAAACCATCTTCATCTATCAACACTGGGGTCTGAGAGAGGAAGCAAAGAAACACACACACACACACAAGGGAATACAAGTACACACACACATTAACACACAGCAGACTCACCACACTAACACACACACACTAACACACAGTAGACTCACACCACACACACACACGAACACAGACACACAGTGGCATGTAATTTCCAGAAGTTTAACAGAAAAGACACATCTCAGTGTTCTTCTCAGCACAGACACACACAACGAACACATAGCCAACACATCACCTTGCTGTTGTCTCCCATATAAGAGTTTCAGTGCTTCCATCTCAGCCCTGCCTCCCCTCAGCCTTGTCTCCCCTCAGCCCTGCCCTGCCTCCCCTCAGCCTTGTCTCCCCTCAGCCTTGTCTCCCCTCAGCCTTGTCTCCCCTCAGCCCTGCCCTGTCTCCCCTCAGCCCTGCCCTGTCTCCCCTCAGCCCTGCCCTGTCTCCCCTCAGCCCAGCCTTGTCTCCCCTCAGCCCAGCCTTGTCTCCCCTCAGCCCAGCCTTGTCTCCCCTCAGCCCAGCCTTGTCTCCCCTCAGCCCAGCCTTGTCTCCCCTCAGCCCAGCCTTGTCTCCCCTCAGCCCTGCCCTGTCTCCCCTCAGCCCTGCCCTGTCTCCCCTCAGCCCAGCCTTGTCTCCCTCAGCCCAGCCTTGTCTCCCCTCAGCCCAGCCTTGTCTCCCCTCAGCCCTGCCTTGTCTCCCCTCAGCCCTGCCCTGTCTCCCCTCAGCCCTGCCCTGTCTCCCCCCAGCCCTGCCTGCCAGGGGTCTCTCTGTATCTTACATCCCTGTATCTGTGTCACCAGAGAATTCATTGTCTTCGGTGTGAAGCAGCTCCAGCTGAGAGGAGGAATCGATCTGTGAAGCCATCAATCAAATCACTTCACACATGCATACAAAAATTGTAACGATATGACTCATCTTCTCTGGCTAGATATGGGATGTATGGTATCTTCTCTGTCTAGATATGGTGTCTGGTATCTTCTCTGTGTAGATATGGTGTGTGGTATCATCTCTAGATATGGTGTGTCTGGTATCTTCTCTGTCTAGATATGGTGTGTGTGGTATCTTCTCTGTCTAGATATGGTGTGTGTGGTATCTTCTCTGTCTAGATATGGTGTGTATGGTATCTTCTCTGTCTAGATATGGTGTCTGGTATCTTCTCTGTGTAGATATGGTGTGTGGTATCATCTCTAGATATGGTGTGTCTGGTATCTTCTCTGTCTAGATATGGTGTGTGTGGTATCTTCTCTGTCTAGATATGGTGTGTGTGGTATCTTCTCTGTCTAGATATGGTGTGTGTGTGGTATCATCTCTAGATATGGTGTGTCTGGTATCTTCTCTGTCTAGATATGGTGTGTGTGGTATCTTCTCTAGATATGGTGTGTGTGGTATCTTCTCTGTCTAGATATGGTGTGTGTGTGGTATCATCTCTAGATATGGTGTGTCTGGTATCTTCTCTGTCTAGATATGGTGTGTGTGGTATCTTCTCTAGATATGGTGTGTGTGGTATCTTCTCTGTCTAGATATGGTGTGTATGGTATCTTCTCTGTCTAGATATGGTGTGTGGTATCTTCTCTGTCTAGATATGGTGTGTGTGGTATCTTCTCTAGATATGGTGTGTGTGGTATCATCTCTGTCTAGATATGGTGTGTCTGGTATCTTCTCTGTCTAGATATGGTGTGTGTGGTATCATCTCTGTCTAGATATGGTGTGTCTGGTATCTTCTCTGTCTAGATATGGTGTGTGTGGTATCTTCTCTAGATATGGTGTGTGTGGTATCTTCTCTGTCTAGATATGGTGTGTATGGTATCTTCTCTGTCTAGATATGAGGTGTGGTATCATCTCTGTCTAGATATGGTGTGTCTGGTATCTTCTCTGTCTAGATATGGTGTCTGGTATCTTCTCTGTCTAGATATGGTGTGTCTGGTATCTTCTCTGTCTAGATATGGTGTGTCTGGTATCTTCTCTGTCTAATGTTCTGAGGCAGACTGACAGAGCCTCTGGTCAGAGAGAGACTTACCAGGACAGAGCCTCTGGTCAGAGAGAGACAGACCAGGACAGAGCCTCTGGTCAGAGAGAGACAGACCAGGACAGAGCCTCTGGTCAGAGAGAGACAGACCAGGACAGAGCCTCTTTCAGAGAGAGACAGACCAGGACAGAGCCTGGCCTAGTTTGTGTTTATATGTATCTGTGTGTAGTTTATCAGTGTATGTACAGTTGAAGTCGGAAGTTTACAAACACTTAGGTTGGAGTCATTAAAACTTGTTTTTCAACCACTCCACAAATGTCTTGTTAACAAACTATAGTTTTGGCAAGTCGGTTAGGACATCTACTTTGTCCATGACACAAGTCATTTTTTCCAACAATTGTTTATAGACAGATTATTTCACTTATAATTCCCTGTATCACAATTCCAGTGGGTCAGAGGTTTACATACACTAAGTTGACTGTGCCTTTAAACAGCTTGGAAAATTCCAGAAAATTATGTCATGTCTTCAGAAGCTTCTGATAGGCTAATTGACATAATTTCAGTCAATTGGAGGTGTACCTGTGGATGTTTATCAAGGCCTACCTTCAAACTCAGTGCCTCTTTGCTTGACATCATGGGAAAATCAAAATAAATCTGTCAATGTCACGTTCTGACCTTTATTTCCTTTGTTTTGTCGTTATTTAGTATGGTCAGGGCGTGGGTTGGGGTGGGCAGTCTATGTTTGTTTTTCTATGATTTGGGTATTTCTATGTTTCGGCCAAGTGTGGTTCTCAATCAGAGGCAGGTGTCATTAGTTGTCTCTGATTGAGAATCATACTTCGGTAGCCTGGGTTTCACTATGTGTTGGTGGGTGATTGTTCCTGTCTCTGTGTTTGCACCAGATAGGGCTGGTTTGAGTTTTTACGTTTCTTGTTTTGTTAGTTTATTCATGTATAGTGTCTTTATATATTAAACATGAATAACCACCACGCTGCGTTTTGGTCCGCCTCTCCTTCACCTCAAGAGAACCGTTACAGTCAAGACCTCAGAAAATTCTTTGTAGACCTCCACAAGTCTGGTTCATCCTTGGGAGCAATTTCCAAATGCCCGAAGAGACCATGTTCATCTGTACAAACAATAGTACACAAGTATAAACACCATGGGACCACGCAGCCGTCACACCGCCCAGGAAGGAGACGCTTTCTGTCTCCTAGAGATGAACGTATTTTGGTGAGAAAAGTGTAAATCAATCCCAGAACAGCAAAGGACCTTGTGAAGATGCTGGAGGAAACCGGTACAAAAGTATCTATATCCACAGTAAAACAAGTCCTATATCAACATTACCTGGAAGGCCGTTCAGCAGGGAAGAAGCCACTGCTCCAAAAAAGCCAGACTACGGTTTGCAACTGCATATAAGGACGAAGATCATACTTTTTGGAGAAATATCCTCTGGTCTGATGAAACAAAAATAGAACTGTTTGTCCATAATGACCATCGTTATGTTTGGAGGAAAAGGGGGAGGCTTGCAAGCAGAAGAACACCCATCCCATCCGTGAAGCATGGGGGTGGCAGCGTCATGTTGTAGGGGTGCTTTGATGCAGGAGGGACTGGTGCACTTCACAAAATAGATGGCATCATGAGGCAAGAAAATGATGTGGATATATTGAAGCAACATCTCAAGACATCAGTCAGGAAGTTGAAGCTTGGCCGCAAATGGGTCTTCCAAATGGACAATGACCCCAAGCATACTTCCAAAGTTGTGGCAAAATGGCTTAAGGACAACAAAGTCAAGGTATTGGAGTGGCCATCACAAAGCCCTGACCTCAATCCTATAGAAAATATGTGGGCAGAACTGAAAAAGCGTGTGCGAGCAAGGAGGCCTACAAACCTGACTCAGTTACACCAGCTCTGTCAGGAGGAATGGGCCAAAATTCACCCAACTTATTGTGGGAAGCTTGTGGAAGGCTACCCGAAACGTTTGACCCAAGTTAAACAATTTAAATGCAATGCTACCAAATACTATCTGAGTGTATGTAAACTTCTGACCCACTGGGAATGTGATGAAAGAAATAAAAGCTGAAATAAATCATTCTCTCTACTATTATTCTGACATTTCAACATTCTTAAAATAAAGTGGTGATCCGAACTGATCTAAGACAGGGAATTTCTACTAGGATTAAATGTCAGGAATTGTGAAAAACTGAGTTTAAATGTATTTGGCTAAGGTGTATGTAAACCTTCAACTTCAACTGTCTATGGTTGTGTGTAGTTTATCAGTGTATGTTTATGGTTGTGTGTAGTTTATGAGTGAATGTCTATGGTTGTGTGTAGTTTATGAGTGAATGTCTATGGTTGTGTGTAGTTTATGAGTGAATGTTTATGGATGTGTGTAGTTTATGAGTGTATGTTTATGGTTGTGTGTAGTTTATGAGTTCATGTCTATGGTTGTGTGTAGTTCATGAGTTCATGTCTATGGTTGTGTGTAGTTTATGAGTGAATGTCTATGGTTGTGTGTAGTTTATGAGTGAATGTCTATGGTTGTGTGTAGTTTATCAGTGTATGTTTATGGTTGTGTGTAGTTTATGAGTGTATGTCTATGTCTGTGTGTAGTTTATCAGTGTATGTCTATGTGTAGTTTATCAGTGTATGTTTATGGTTGTGTGTAGTTTATCAGTGTATGTTTATGGTTGTGTGTAGTTTATGAGTGTATGTCTATGTCTGTGTGTAGTTTATCAGTGTATGTCTATGTCTGTGTGTAGTTTATCAGTGTATGTTTATGGTTGTGTGTAGTTTATCAGTGTATGTTTATGGTTGTGTGTAGTTTATGAGTGTATGTCTATGTCTGTGTGTAGTTTATCAGTGTATGTTTATGGTTGTGTGTAGTTTATCAGTGTATGTTTATGGTTGTGTGTAGTTTATGAGTGTATGTCTATGTCTGTGTGTAGTTTATCAGTGTATGTTTATGGTTGTGTGTAGTTTATGAGTGAATGTTTATGGTTGTGTGTAGTTTATGAGTGAATGTCTATGGTTGTGTGTAGTTTATCAGTGTATGTCTATGGTTGTGTGTAGTTTATCAGTGAATGTCTATGGTTGTGTGTAGTTTATCAGTGTATGTTTATGGTTGTGTGTAGTTTATGAGTGAATGTTTATGTTTGTGTGTAGTTTATGAGTGAATGTTTATGGATGTGTGTAGTTTATGAGTGAATGTTTATGGTTGTGTGTAGTTTGCTCAGAGATAGCAGCTTGTAGTAAATTAGTGTTTGAGATAGAGGTACAGGGAGCATGGTGACAACATGTTTAGCAACGTGGCACCCTATTTCGTATAGAGAATAGGGTACTACGTCCAGGGTCCATAGGGAAGAACGTGCCTTTTGGGACGGGCACTAAGAAGATAGAACAGGTATAGACAGGTAGATACAGGACATGAGGATGGTTCACCATCTTGTTCCCTCAGGGCCAGACACTAAGAACACAGAACAGGTATAGACAGGTAGATACAGGACATGACAATAGTTCACCATCTTGTTCCCTCAGGGCCAGACACTAAGAACACAGAACAGGTATAGACAGGTAGAAACAGGACATGACAATAGTTCACCATCTTGTTCCCTCAGGGCCAGACACTAAGAACACAGAACAGGTATAGACAGGTAGATACAGGACATGACAATAGTTCACCATCTTGTTCCCTCAGGGCCAGACACTAAGAACACAGAACAGGTATAGACAGGTAGATACAGGACATGACAATAGTTCACCATCTTGTTCCCTCAGGGACAGACACTAAGAACACAGAACAGGTAGAAACAGGACATGACAATAGTTCACCATCTTGTTCCCTCAGGGCCAGACACTAAGAACACAGAACAGGTATAGACAGGTAGATACAGGACATGAGGATAGTTCACCATCTTGTTCCCTCAGGGCCAGACACTGAGAACACAGAACAGGTATAGACAGGACATGACAATAGTTCACCATCTTGTTCCCTCAGGGCCAGACACTAAGAACACAGAACAGGTATAGACAGGTAGATACAGGACATGACAATAGTTCACCATCTTGTTCCCTCAGGGCCAGACACTAAGAACACAGAACAGGTATAGACAGGTAGATACAGGACATGACAATAGTTCACCATCTTGTTCCCTCAGGGCCAGACACTAAGAACACAGAACAGGTAGATACAGGACATGACAATAGTTCACCATCTTGTTCCCTCAGGGCCAGACACTAAGAACACAGAACAGGTATAGACAGGTAGATACAGGACATGACAATAGTTCACCATCTTGTTCCCTCAGGGCCAGACACTAAGAACACAGAACAGGTATAGACAGGACATGACAATAGTTCACCATCTTGTTCCCTCAGGGCCAGACACTAAGAACACAGAACAGGTATAGACAGGTAGATACAGGACATGACAATAGTTCACCATCTTGTTCCCTCAGGGCCAGACACTAAGAACACAGAACAGGTATAGACAGGTAGATACAGGACATGACAATAGTTCACCATCTTGTTCCCTCAGGCCCAGACACTAAGAACACAGAACAGGTATAGACAGGTAGAAACAGGACATGACAATAGTTCACCATCTTGTTCCCTCAGGGCCAGACACTAAGAACACAGAACAGGTATAGACAGGACATGACAATAGTTCACCATCTTGTTCCCTCAGGGACAGACACTAAGAACACAGAACAGGTAGACACAGGACATGACAATAGTTCACCATCTTGTTCCCTCAGGGCCAGACACTAAGAACACAGAACAGGTAGAAACAGGACATGACAATAGTTCAACATCTTGTTCCGTCAGGGCCAGACACTAAGAACACAGAACAGGTATAGACAGGTAGATACAGGACATGACAATAGTTCACCATCTTGTTCCCTCAGGGCCAGACACTAAGAACACAGAACAGGTAGATACAGGACATGACAATAGTTCACCATCTTGTTCCCTCAGGGCCAGACACTAAGAACACAGAACAGGTAGAAACAGGACCTGACAATAGTTCTCACCATCTTGTTCCCTCAGGGCCAGACACTAAGAACACAGAACAGGTATAGACAGGTAGATACAGGACATGACAATAGTTCACCATCTTGTTCCCTCAGGGCCAGACACTAAGAACACAGAACAGGTATAGACAGGTAGATACAGGACATGACAATAGTTCACCATCTTGTTCCCTCAGGGCCAGACACTAAGAACACAGAACAGGTAGATACAGGACATGACAATAGTTCACCATCTTGTTCCCTCAGGGCCAGACACTAAGAACACAGAACAGGTATAGACAGGTAGATACAGGACATGACAATAGTTCTCACCATCTTGTTCCCTCAGGGCCAGACACTAAGAACACAGAACAGGTAGATACAGGACATGACAATAGTTCTCACCATCTTGTTCCCTCAGGGCCAGACACTAAGAACACAGAACAGGTAGAAACAGGACATGACAAAAGTTCACCATCTTGTTCCCTCAGGGCCAGACACTAAGAACACAGAACAGGTATAGACAGGTAGATACAGGACATAACAATAGTTCACCATCTTGTTCCCTCAGGGACAGACACTAAGAACACAGAACAGGTAGAAACAGGACATGACAATAGTTCACCATCTTGTTCCCTCAGGGCCAGACACTAAGAACACAGAACAGGTAGATACAGGACATGACAATAGTTCACCATCTTGTTCCCTCAGGGCCAGACACTAAGAACACAGAACAGGTAGATACAGGACATGACAATAGTTCACCATCTTGTTCCCTCAGGGCCAGACACTAAGAACACAGAACAGGTATAGACAGGTAGAAACAGGACATGACAATAGTTCTCACCATCTTGTTCCCTCAGGGCCAGACACTAAGAACACAGAACAGGTATAGACAGGACATGACAATAGTTCTCACCATCTTGTTCCCTCAGGGCCAGACACTAAGAACACAGAACAGGTATAGACAGGTAGAAACAGGACATGACAATAGTTCACCATCTTGTTCCCTCAGGGCCAGACACTAAGAACACAGAACAGGTATAGACAGGTAGATACAGGACATGACAATAGTTCACCATCTTGTTCCCTCAGGGCCAGACACTAAGAACACAGAACAGGTATAGACAGGTAGAAACAGGACATGACAATAGTTCACCATCTTGTTCCCTCAGGGCCAGACACTAAGAACACAGAACAGGTATAGACAGGTAGATACAGGACATGACAATAGTTCACCATCTTGTTCCGTCAGGGCCAGACACTAAGAACACAGAACAGGTATAGACAGGTAGATACAGGACATGACAATAGTTCACCATCTTGTTCCCTCAGGGCCAGACACTAAGAACACAGAACAGGTAGAAACAGGACATGACAATAGTTCACCATCTTGTTTCCTCAGGGACAGACACTAAGAACACAGAACAGGTATAGACAGGAAAGGACAATAGTTCACCATCTTGTTCCCTCAGGGCCAGACACTAAGAACACAGAACAGGTATAGACAGGACATGACAATAGTTCTCACCATCTTGTTCCCTCAGGGACAGACACTAAGAACACAGAACAGGTATAGACAGGTAGATACAGGACATGACAATAGTTCACCATCTTGTTCCCTCAGGGCCAGACACTAAGAACACAGAACAGGTATAGACAGGTAGATACAGGACATGACAATAGTTCACCATCTTGTTCCGTCAGGGCCAGACACTAAGAACACAGAACAGGTATAGACAGGTAGATACAGGACATGACAATAGTTCACCATCTTGTTCCCTCAGGGACAGACACTAAGAACACAGAACAGGTATAGACAGGTAGATACAGGACATGACAATAGTTCACCATCTTGTTTCCTCAGGGACAGACACTAAGAACACAGAACAGGTATAGACAGGACATGACAATAGTTCTCACCATCTTGTTCCCTCAGGGCCAGACACTAAGAACACAGAACAGGTATAGACAGGTAGAAACAGGACATGACAATAGTTCACCATCTTGTTCCCTCAGGGCCAGACACTAAGAACACAGAACAGGTATAGACAGGTAGATACAGGACATGACAATAGTTCACCATCTTGTTCCCTCAGGGCCAGACACTAAGAACACAGAACAGGTATAGACAGGACATGACAATAGTTCACCATCTTGTTCCCTTAGGGCCAGACACTAAGAACACAGGACAGGTATAGACAGGTAGAAACAGGACATGACAATAGTTCACCATCTTGTTCCCTCAGGGCCAGACACTAAGAACACAGAACAGGTAGATACAGGACATGACAATAGTTCACCATCTTGTTCCCTCAGGGCCAGACACTAAGAACACAGAACAGGTATAGACAGGTAGATACAGGACATGACAATAGTTCACCATCTTGTTCCCTCAGGGCCAGACACTAAGAACACAGAACAGGTAGATACAGGACATGACAATAGTTCACCATCTTGTTCCCTCAGGGCCAGACACTAAGAACACAGAACAGGTATAGACCGGTAGATACAGGACATGACAATAGTTCACCATCTTGTTCCCTCAGGGCCAGACACTAAGAACACAGGACAGGTATAGACAGGACATGACAATAGTTCACCATCTTGTTCCCTCAGGGACAGACACTAAGAACACAGAACAGGTAGATACAGGACATGACAATAGTTCACCATCTTGTTCCCTCAGGGCCAGACACTAAGAACACAGGACAGGTATAGACAGGACATGACAATAGTTCACCATCTTGTTCCCTCAGGGCCAGACACTAAGAACACAGGACAGGTATAGACAGGACATGACAATAGTTCACCATCTTGTTCCCTCAGGGCCAGACACTAAGAACACAGAACAGGTAGATACAGGACATGACAATAGTTCACCATCTTGTTCCCTCAGGGACAGACACTAAGAACACAGAACAGGTATAGACAGGTAGATACAGGACATGACAATAGTTCACCATCTTGTTCCCTCAGGGACAGACACTAAGAACACAGAACAGGTATAGACAGGTAGATACAGGACATGACAATAGTTCACCATCTTGTTCCCTCAGGGCCAGACACTAAGAACACAGAACAGGTAGATACAGGACATGACAATAGTTCACCATCTTGTTCCCTCAGGGCCAGACACTAAGAACACAGAACAGGTATAGACAGGTAGATACAGGACATGACAATAGTTCACCATCTTGTTCCCTCAGGGACAGACACTAAGAACACAGAACAGGTATAGACAGGTAGATACAGGACATGACAATAGTTCACCATCTTGTTCCCTCAGGGACAGACACTAAGAACACAGAACAGGTATAGACAGGTAGAAACAGGACATGACAATAGTTCACCATCTTGTTCCCTCAGGGACAGACACTAAGAACACAGAACAGGTATAGACAGGACATGACAATAGTTCACCATCTTGTTCCCTCAGGGCCAGACACTAAGAACACAGAACAGGTATAGACAGGTAGATACAGGACATGACAATAGTTCACCATCTTGTTCCCTCAGGGACAGACACTAAGAACACAGAACAGGTATAGACAGGTAGATACAGGACATGACAATAGTTCACCATCTTGTTCCGTCAGGGCCAGACACTAAGAACACAGAACAGGTAGATACAGGACATGACAATAGTTCACCATCTTGTTCCCTCAGGGACAGACACTAAGAACACAGAACAGGTAGAAACAGGACATGACAATAGTTCACCATCTTGTTCCCTCAGGGCCAGACACTAAGAACACAGAACAGGTATAGACAGGTAGATACAGGACATGACAATAGTTCACCATCTTGTTCCCTCAGGGCCAGACACTAAGAACACAGAACAGGTATAGACAGGTAGATACAGGACATGACAATAGTTCACCATCTTGTTCCCTCAGGGCCAGACACTAAGAACACAGAACAGGTAGATACAGGACATGACAATAGTTCACCATCTTGTTCCCTCAGGGCCAGACACTAAGAACACAGAACAGGTATAGACAGGTAGAGACAGGACATGACAATAGTTCAACATCTTGTTGCCTCAGGGCCAGACACTAAGAACACAGAACAGGTATAGACAGGTAGATACAGGACATGACAATAGTTCACCATCTTGTTCCCTCAGGGCCAGACACTAAGAACACAGAACAGGTATAGACAGGTAGATACAGGACATGACAATAGTTCCCTCAGGGCCAGACACTAAGAACACAGAACAGGTATAGACAGGTAGATACAGGACATGACAATAGTTCTCACCATCTTGTTCCCTCAGGGACAGACACTAAGAACACAGAACAGGTAGATACAGGACATGACAATAGTTCACCATCTTGTTCCCTCAGGGACAGACACTAAGAACACAGAACAGGTAGATACAGGACATGACAATAGTTCACCATCTTGTTCCCTCAGGGCCAGACACTAAGAACACAGGACAGGTATAGACAGGTAGATACAGGACATGACAATAGTTCACCATCTTGTTCCCTCAGGGCCAGACACTAAGAACACAGAACAGGTATAGACAGGACATGACAATAGTTCACCATCTTGTTCCCTCAGGGCCAGACACTAAGAACACAGAACAGGTATAGACAGGTAGAAACAGGACATGACAATAGTTCAACATCTTGTTCCCTCAGGGACAGACACTAAGAACACAGAACAGGTATAGACAGGTAGAAACAGGACATGACAATAGTTCACCATCTTGTTCCCTCAGGGCCAGACACTAAGAACACAGAACAGGTAGATACAGGACATGACAATAGTTCACCATCTTGTTCCCTCAGGGCCAGACACTAAGAACACAGAACAGGTATAGACAGGTAGAAACAGGACATGACAATAGTTCAACATCTTGTTCCCTCAGGGACAGACACTAAGAACACAGAACAGGTATAGACAGGTAGATACAGGACATGACAATAGTTCACCATCTTGTTCCCTCAGGGACAGACACTAAGAACACAGAACAGGTAGATACAGGACATGACAATAGTTCACCATCTTGTTCCCTCAGGGCCAGACACTAAGAACACAGAACAGGTAGATACAGGACATGACAATAGTTCACCATCTTGTTCCCTCAGGGCCAGACACTAAGAACACAGAACAGGTAGAAACAGGACATGACAATAGTTCAACATCTTGTTCCCTCAGGGCCAGACACTAAGAACACAGAACAGGTAGATACAGGTAGATACAGGACATGACAATAGTTCACCATCTTGTTCCCTCAGAGCCAGACACTAAGAACACAGAACAGGTAGAAACAGGACATGACAATAGTTCTCACCATCTTGTTCCCTCAGGGACAGACACTAAGAACACAGAACAGGTAGAAACAGGACATGACAATAGTTCTCACCATCTTGTTCCCTCAGGGCCAGACACTAAGAACACAGAACAGGTACATGACAATAGTTCACCATCTTGTTCCCTCAGGGCCAGACACTAAGAACACAGAACAGGTATAGACAGGACATGACAATAGTTCTCACCATCTTGTTCCCTCAGGGACAGACACTAAGAACACAGAACAGGTAGAAACAGGACATGACAATAGTTCTCACCATCTTGTTCCCTCAGGGCCAGACACTAAGAACACAGAACAGGTATAGACAGGTAGATACAGGACATGACAATAGTTCACCATCTTGTTCCCTCAGGGCCAGACACTAAGAACACAGAACAGGTATAGACCGGTAGATACAGGACATGACAATAGTTCACCATCTTGTTCCCTCAGGGCCAGACACTAAGAACACAGAACAGGTAGAAACAGGACATGACAATAGTTCTCACCATCTTGTTCCCTCAGGGCCAGACACTAAGAACACAGAACAGGTATAGACAGGACATGACAATAGTTCTCACCATCTTGTTCCCTCAGGGACAGACACTAAGAACACAGAACAGGTAGAAACAGGACATGACAATAGTTCTCACCATCTTGTTCCCTCAGGGACAGACACTAAGAACACAGAACAGGTATAGACAGGTAGATACAGGACATGACAATAGTTCACCATCTTGTTCCCTCAGGGCCAGACACTACGAACACAGAACAGGTATAGACAGGTATAGACAGGACATGACAATAGTTCACCATCTTGTTCCCTCAGGGCCAGACACTAAGAACACAGAACAGGTATAGACAGATAGATACAGGACATGACAATAGTTCACCATCTTGTTCCCTTAGGGCCAGACACTAAGAACACAGAACAGGTAGATACAGGACATGACAATAGTTCACCATCTTGTTCCCTCAGGGCCAGACACTAAGAACACAGAACAGGTATAGACAGGTAGATACAGGACATGACAATAGTTCACCATCTTGTTCCCTCAGGGACAGACACTAAGAACACAGAACAGGTATAGACAGGTAGAAACAGGACATGACAATAGTTCCCTCAGGGCCCAGGGTGTTTTCAGATCCTATTTATGTTTGTGTTTTTTATCCAATCAGTAAATCTGGTTGCCGTAATGGCGATCCCAACACGTCACCATGGTTACCAGATTGATTCCATTCAAGCCCCAGTCCATCCTGGCCCCGAGCGTTTATAGACCTCTGGGCGACTCGGAGCTCTGTTGTCACACAGTGGCATCATCTTTAAAAACACAAAAAGAAAATCACCACAGACGACCACTCCATGATGTATTGATTCTACAGTCTACTTCCTGATCAATGTCGTGGCCGTTTGTTCGTCGCAGCAAAACGTGTTGAAAAGCTTCTAATCAGAGAGTCCTGAATACCATTTGATGTCCTGGCAGAGGATTACTGATAGTATTATCAGTGGAGGCTCTGACGCTCTGAACAGGCCTGCCTCCCCAATGGCTCCCTATTCACTATATAGTGCACTACCCCCTATGGTCCCTGGTCTAAAGTAGTGTACTATATATGGAATAGGGCTCTGGTCTAAAGTAGTGCACTATATAGAGAATAGGGCTCTGGTCTAAAGTAGTGCACTATATAGGGAATAGGGCTCTGGTCTAAAGTAGTGCACTATATAGGGAATAGGGTCCTGGTCTAAAGTAGTGCACTACCCCCTATGGGCCCTGGTCTAAAGTAGTGCACTACCTCTATGGGCCCTGGTCTAAAGTAGTGCACTACCTCTATGGGCCCTGGTCTAAAGTAGTGCACTATATAGCGAACTTCCCCCTTTTGGTCCTGGTCTATAGTAGTGCACTATATAGGGAATAGGGCTCTGGTCTAAAGTAGTGCACTATATAGGGAATAGGGTCCTGGTCTAAAGTAGTGCACTACCCCCTATGGGCCCTGGTCTAAAGTAGTGCACTACCTCTATGGGCCCTGGTCTAAAGTAGTGCACTATATAGCGAACTTCCCCCATTTGGTCCTGGTCTATAGTAGTGCACTATATAGGGAATAGGGCTCTGGTCTAAAGTAGTGCACTATATAGGGAATAGGGTCCTGGTCTAAAGTAGTGCACTACCCCCTATGGGCCCTGGTCTAAAGTAGTGCACTACCTCTATGGGCCCTGGTCTAAAGTAGTGCACTACCTCTATGGGCCCTGGTCTAAAGTAGTGCACTATATAGCGAACTTCCCCCTATTGGTCCTGGTCTATAGTAGTGCACTATATAAGGAATAGGGCTCTGGTCTAAAGTAGTACACTATATAGGGAATAGGGCTCTGGTCTAAAGTAGTGCACTACCCCTATGGGTCCTGGTCTAAAGTAGTGCACTACCCCTATAGGTCCTGGTCTAAAGTAGTGCACTACCCCTATGGGCCCTGGTCTAAAGTAGTGCACTACCCCTATGGGCCCTGGTCTAAAGTAGTGCACTACCCCTATGGGCCCTGGTCTAAAGTAGTGCACTACCCCTATGGGCCCTGGTCTAAAGTAGTGCACTATATAGGGAATAGGGCTCTGGTCTAAAGTAGTGCTCTACCCCTATGGGCCCTGGTCTAAAGTAGTGCACTACCCCTATGCGCCCTGGTCTAAAGTAGTGCACTATATAGAGAATAGGGTGTGAACACACTGATATTGGTGCTAGTGTGCATTTTTAATTTATGTTTTTACTTTTAAAAATGTATTTAACATTAGGCATTTCAGTAAAGGACAAACACTTATTTACAATGACGGCCTACCTACTGCCGAACACGGATGACGATGTGCCAATTGTGCTCCGCCCAATGGGACACCCAATCACGGCCGGGTGTGATACAGCCTGGAATCAAACCAGGGCCTGTTGTTATGAACTTGAGTGAAGACCCAAAAGCGGTTTTAACAGAAAACAGAGTTCTTTAATGAAAAACAGGAATGGCATAAATCCTCTTCCAACGTTGACAATGGAACAAAAAGAACGTAGTATAGTGCAGGATGCACCTGCCAGGCAGACTCCGACAGGATAGGACAAGGTGGAAGCAAACGAGACGACAGCTTGCTTCTGGCATCAAAAACACAAACAAGAATCAGACACTGAAAGTAGCAGGAACAGAGAGAGAAATAGAGACCTAATCAGAGGGGGAAGAGAGAACAGGTGTGAAAGAGTGAATGAGCTAGTTAGGGGAGATGTAGAACAGCTGAAGAATGAGAGACAGAGAAGGTAACCTAAAAAGACCAGCAGAGAGAGACAGAGTGAAGAGAAAGGACAGGAACAGACATAACAAGACATGACAGTACCCCCCACTCACCGAGCGCCTCCTGGCGCACTCGAGAGGAAACCTGGCGGCAACGGAGGAAATCATCGATCAGCGAACGGTCCAGCACGTCCCGAGAGGGAACCCAACTCCTCTCCTCAGGACCGTACCCCTCCCAATCCACTAGGTACTGATGACCACGGCCCCGAGGGCGCATGTCCAAAATCTTACGAACCATGTAGATGGGTGCGCCCTCGACAAGGATGGGGGGAGGGACGAGCGGGGGCGCGAAGAACGGGCTTAACACAGGAGACATGGAAGACCGGATGAACGCGACGAAGATAGCGCGGGAGAAGAAGTCGCACTGCGACAGGATTAATGACCTGGGAAATACGGAACGGACCAATGAACCGCGGGGCCAACTTGCGAGAAGCTGTCTTAAGGGGAAGGTTCTGAGTGGAGAGCCATACTCTCTGACCGCAACAATATCTAGGACTCTTGGTCCTACGCTATTAGCGGCCCTCACAGTCTGCGCCCTATTACGGCAAAGTGCCGACCTGACCCCCTTCCAGGTGCGCTCGCAACGCTGGACAAAAGCCTGAGCGGAGGGGACGCAGGACTCGGCGAGCTGAGATGAGAACAGCGGAGGCTGGTACCCGAGGCTACTCTGAAAAGGAGATAGACCGGTAGCAGACGAGGGAAGCGAGTTGTGGGCGTACTCTGCCCAGGGGAGCTGTTCTGACCAAGACGCAGGGTTACGAAAAGAAAGACTGTGTAAAATGCGACCAACAGTCTGATTGGCCCGTTCGGCTTGACCGTTAGACTGGGGATGAAAGCCGGACGAGAGACTGACGGAAGCCCCAATCAAACGGCAAAACTCCCTCCAAAATTGAGACGTGAACTGCGGGCCTCTGTCGGAAACGACGTCAGACGGAAGGCCATGAATTCGGAAAACATTCTCGATAATGATCTGAGCCGTCTCCTTAGCAGAAGGGAGCTTAGCGAGAGGAATGAAATGAGCCGCCTTAGAGAATCTATCGACAACCGTAAGAATAACTGTCTTCCCCGCTGATGAAGGCAGTCCGGTGATGAAATCTAAAGCGATGTGAGACCACGGTCGAGAGGGAATGGGAAGCGGTCTGAGACGGCCGGCAGGAGGAGAGTTCCCAGATTTAGTCTGCGCGCAGACCGAACAAGCGGCGACAAATCGACGCGCGTCACGTTCCCGAGTGGGCCACCAGAAACGCTGGCGAATGGAAGTAGCGTACCCCGAACGCCGGGGTGGCCGGCTAACTTGGCAGAGTGGGCCCACTGAAGAACGGCCGGACGAGTAGGAACGGGAACGAACAGAAGGTTCCTAGGACAAGCTCGCGGCGACGGAGTGTGAGCGAGTGCTTGCTTTACCTGCCTCTCAATTCCCCAGACAGTCAACCCGACAACACGCCCCTCAGGGAGAATCCCTCGGGGTCGGTGGAGACCTCAGAAGAACTGAAGAGACGAGATAAAGCATCAGGCTTGGTGTTTTTGAGCCCGGACGATAAGAAATAACAAACTCGAAACGAGCGAAAAACAGAGCCCAACGAGCCTGACGCGCATTAAGTCGTTTGGCTGAACGGATGTACTCAAGGTTCCTATGGTCAGTCCAAACGACAAAGGAACGGTCGCCCCCTCCAACCACTGTCGCCATTCGCCTAGGGCTAAGCGGATGGCGAGCAGTTCGCGATTACCAACATCATAGTTACGTTCTGACGGCGATAAGCGATGAGAGAAAACGCGCAAGGATGGACCTTGCCGTCAGAGAGAAGAGCGCTGAGAAAGAATGGCCCCCACGCCCACCTCTGACGCGTCAACCTCAACAACAAACTGACTAGAGATGTCAGGTGTAACAAGAATAGGTGCGGATGTAAAACGATTCTTAAGAAGATCAAAAGCTCCTGGGCGGAAACGGACCACTTAAAGCACGTCTTAACAGAAGTAAGGGCTGTGAGGGGAGCTGCCACCTGACCGAAATTACGGATGAAACGACGATAGAAATTAGCGAAGCCCAGAAAGCGCTGCAGCTCGACGCGTGACTTAGGAACGGGCCAATCAATGACAGCCTGGACCTTAGCGGGATCCATCTTAATGCCCTCAGCGGAAATAACGGAACCGAGAAAAGGGACAGAGGCGGCATGAAAAGTGCACTTCTCAGCCTTCACATAAAGACAGTTCTCCAAAAGGCGCTGGAGGACGCGTCGCACGTGCTGAACATGAATCGAGAGAGACGGTGAAAAAATCAGGATATCGTCCATGTAAACGAAAACAAAAATGTTCAGCATGTCTCTCAGGACGTCGTTAACTAGTGCCTGAAAGACAGCTGGAGCGTTAACGAGGCCGAAAGGAAGAACCCGGTATTCAAAGTGCCCTAACGGAGTGTTAAACGCCGTCTTCCACTCGTCCCCCTCCCTGATGCGCACGAGATGGTAGGCGTTACGAAGGTCCAACTTGGTGAAAAACCTGGCTCCCTGCAGGATCTCGAAGGCTGAAGACATAAGAGGAAGCGGATAACGATTCTTAACTGTTATGTCATTCAGCCCTCGATAATCCACGCATGGGCGCAGGGACCCGTCCTTCTTCTGAACAAAAAAACCCCCGCTCCGGCGGGAGAGAGGAGGAGGAGACTATGGTACCGGCGTCGAGCGAAACCGACAAATAATCCTCGAGAGCCTTACGTTCGGGAGCCGACAGAGAGTATAATCTACCCCGGGGGGAGTAGTTCCCGGAAGGAGATCAATACTACAGTCATACGACCGGTGTGGAGGGAGAGAAGTGGCCTTGGAACGACTGAACACCGTGCGCAGATCGTGATACTCCTCCGGCACCCCTGTCAAATCGCCAGGCTCCTCCTGTGAAGAAGAGACAGAGGAAACAGGAGGGATAGCAGACATTAAACAGGTCACATGACAAGAAACATTCCAGGATAGGATAGTATTACTAGACCAATTAATAGAAGGGTTATGGCGCACTAGCCAGGGATGACCCAAAACAACAGGTGTAAAAGGTGAACGAAAAATTAAAAAAGAAATGGTTTCGCTATGATTACCAGAGACAGTGAGGGTTAAAGGCAGCGTCTCACGCTGAATCTTGGGGAGAGAACTACCATCTAAAGCGAACAAGGCCGTGGGCTCCCCTAACTGTCTGAGAGGAATGTCATGTTCCCGAGCCCAGGTCTCGTCCATAAAACAGCCCTCCGCCCCAGAGTCTATCAAGGCACTGCAGGAAGCAGATGAACCGGGCCAGCGGAGATGGACCGGAAAGGTAGTGCGTGATCCAGAAGGAGAGGCTTGAGTAGTTGCGCTCACCAGTAGCCCTCCCCTTACTGATGAGCTCTGGCTTTTACTGGACATGAGGTGACAAAATGACCAGCGGAGCCGCAGTAGAGACAGAGGCGATTGGTGATTCTCCGTTCCTTCTCCTTGGCCGAGATGCGGATACCCCCAGCTGCATAGGCTCAGCATCCGAGCCGGCGGAGGAGGGTGGCAGTGATGCGGCAGGTGGCAGTGATGTGGAGAGGGGGAGCAACGGAGAACGCGAGCTCCTTTCCACGAGCTCGGCGACGAAGATCAAACCGTCGCTCTATGCGAATAGCGAGGGCTATTAAGGAGTCCAGACTGGAAGGAACCTCCCGGGAGAGGATCTCATCCTTAACCTCGACGAGGAGACCCTCCAGAAAACGAGCGAGCAAAGCCGGCTCGTTCCAGTCACTAGAGGCAGCGAGAGTGCGAAACTCAATAGAATAATCCGTTATGGACCGATTCCCCTGACATAGGGAAGACAGGGCCCTGGAAGCCTCCTCCCCAAAAACAGAACGGTCAAAAACCCGTATCATCTCCTCCTTAAAGTCCTGATACTGGTTAATACACTCAGCCCTCGCCTCCCAGATTGCCGTGCCCCACTCACGCGCCCGTCCGGTAAGGAGAGAAATGACGTAGGCGATGCGGGCTGCGCTCCTGGAGTAAGTGTTGGGCTGGAGAGAGAACACCACGTCACACTGAGTGAGGAATGAGCGGCACTCAGTGGGCTCCCCAGAGTAACACGGCGGGTTGTTGATCCTGGGCTCCGGAGACTCGGAAACCCTGGAAGTGGGCGGTGGATCGAGGTGGAGTTGGTGAACCTGTCTTGTGAGGTCGGAGACTTGGACGGCCAGGGTCTCAACGGCATGTCGAGCAGCAGACAATTCCTCCTCGTGTCTGCCTAGCATCGCTCCCTGGATCTCGACGGCGGAGTGAAAGGGTCCGGAGCCGCTGGGTCCATTCTTGGTCTGATTCTTCTGTTATGAACTTGAGTGAAGACCCAAAAGCGGTTTTAACAGAAAACAGAGTTCTTTAATGAAAAACAGGAATGGCATAAATCCTCTTCCAACGTTGACAATGGAACAAAAAGAACGTAGTATAGTGCAGGATGCACCTGCCAGGCAGACTCCGACAGGATAGGACAAGGTGGAAGCAAACGAGACGACAGCTTGCTTCTGGCATCAAAAACACAAACAAGAATCAGACACTGAAAGTAGCAGGAACAGAGAGAGAAATAGAGACCTAATCAGAGGGGGAAGAGAGAACAGGTGTGAAAGAGTGAATGAGCTAGTTAGGGGAGATGTAGAACAGCTGAAGAATGAGAGACAGAGTGAAGAGAAAGGACAGGAACAGACATAACAAGACATGACACCTGTAGTGACGCGTCTTGCACTGAGATACACAGTGCCTTAGACCCCTGCCCCACTCGGCCACCCAGTAGGATAGGGTTAGGGTATATATAGGGTTCTTATATGTCTTCAAACACCAGAGGATGAAGGTATATCTCACCACCAGAGAACTTCTAGAAGATTTTGTTGGGTTTTTATTTCCAGCTAACAATGACAAGGTGACATTGCTGGGTTGTAATGAAACAGAGTGTCATGGTATTGTTGATAACATCAGAGAACATATCGCTGCTCTAAAAGAGATCAGATCAGGGTGTGTGTGCGTGTTTGAGTGTTTCACATGCATGCATGCGTGTGTGTTTGAGTATGTGTGTGTTTGAGTATGTGTGTTTCACATGCGTGTGTGTGTGTGTGCGTGTTTGAGTGTTTCACATGCATGCATGCGTGTGTGTTTGAGTATGTGTGTGTGTTTGAGTATGTGTGTGTGTGTTTGAGTATGTGTGTGTGTGTGTGTTTCACATGCATGTGTGTGTGTGTGTGTATGTGTGTGTGTTTGTGTGTGTGTTTGAGTATGTGTGTGTGTTTGAGTATGTGTGTGTGTTTCACATGTATGTCTGAGTGTGTGTGTATGGTGTGTGTCTGTGTGTGTGTCTGAGTGTGTGTGTGTGTGTCTGAGTGTGTGTGTGTGTGTGTGTGGTGTGTGTCTGAGTGTGTGTGTGTGTGTGTGTGTGTCTGAGTGTGTGTGTCTGAGTGTGTGTGTGTGTGTAATTGGTGTGAAGTAAAAACAAAAATAGAGTCTCTCCCTTCCCTTGTCAACTCCTAATACATCAGGTGTGAAATGAACACAAAAAAACACATGAGTTTTTCTCTCCAATCAATAAGCGCTCCGGGATTCTCTCAGTCTCATGTCTCTTTGCGTTGTCATGGTCACAGCTGACTGTTCATTATGGGTTGTTTTATCAGTGGGCCGCTTGTCTGGGTCCTAAAATTCGACAGCGTTATGGTGGTAAATGTCTGTCGTTCAGCTTTCTAAACTTCAACAACAAAGACCAGGTGTGTCTGAAATGGTCCATAACGGTGTCCTCCAATCAGTGGGCCCTGTCCATAACGGTGTCCTCCAATCATTGGGCCCTGTCCATAACGGTGTCCTCCAATCAGTGGGCCCTGTCCACAACGGTGTCCTCCAATCAGTGGGCCCTGTCCATAACGGTGTCCTCCAATCAGTGGGCCCTGTCCATAACGCTGTCCTCCAATCAGTGGGCCCTGTCCATAACGGTGTCCTCCAATCAGTGGGCCCTGTCCATAACGGTGTCCTCCAATCAGTGGGCCCTGTCCATAACGGTGTCCTCCAATCAGTGGGCCCTGTCCATAACGGTGTCCTCCAATCAGTGGGCCCTGTCCATAACGCTGTCCTCCAATCAGTGGGCCCTGTCCATAACGCTGTCCTCCAATCAGTGGGCCTTGTCCATAACGCTGTCCTCCAATCAGTGGGCCTTGTCCATAACGCTGTCCTCCAATCAGTGGGCCCTGTCCATAACGGTGTCCTCCAATCAGTGGGCCCTGTCCATAACGCTGTCCTCCAATCAGTGGGCCTTGTCCATAACGCTGTCCTCCAATCAGTGGGCCCTGTCCATAACGCTGTCCTCCAATCAGTGGGCCCTGTCCATAACGGTGTCCTCCAATCAGTGGGCCCTGTCCATAATGGTGTCCTCCAATCAGTGGGCCCTGTCCATAACGGTGTCCTCCAATCAGTGGGCCCTGTCCATAACGGTGTCCTCCAATCAGTGGGCCCTGTCCATAACGGTGTCCTCCAATCAGTGGACCCTGTCCATAATGGTGTCCTCCAATCAGTGGGCCCTGTCCATAACGGTGTCCTCCAATCAGTGGGCCCTGTCCATAACGGTGTCCTCCAATCAGTGGGCCCTGTCCATAACGGTGTCCTCCAATCAGTGGGCCCTGTCCATAACGGTGTCCTCCAATCAGTGGGCCCTGTCCATAACGCTGTCCTCCAATCAGTGGGCCCTGTCCATAACGGTGTCCTCCAATCAGTGGGCCCTGCATTTCTTCCTGCATTTTCATATGTTTGCTAGATAGAAGTCGGTAAGACAATGACCATACTGTAGGAGTCGGTAAGACAATGACCATCTCATTTCTCTCCATCTCTCTCTCTATCTGTCTATCCTTTCCCCTCTCTCTCCTCTCCATCTCTCTATCCTTTCTCCTCTCCTCTATCTTTCTCCTTTGTCTTCTCTCTCTCTCTCCTTTCTCTTCTCTATCCTCTCTTTCTCTCTCTCCTTCTCTCCTCTCCTCTCTATCTTTCTCCTCTTCCACACTTCTCTGCCTTTTTCCACACAAAGGAGAGTCAGTTATCTTTCATGTGAGTGAATGGTTTCAATAATGGTTTCAATAATGTGTAGTTATCTGAAATTGGCCCCATGTCAGTCATTCGCTACAGGCTCTCCTGTAGAGTCCTGATTGAATCATTCAGTTCCTTTGTCCCAGAGTGGCTTCTTCCGTCACTGCCATCTCCTATAGAAGGAAGCTGTGTTATCAGACTGCTGGAATGGGCTGATAAACTGAAGGCCTCGCCCTTTACCAACCACGGGCTCTATTTCATCAAGGTAATTTGTCTCTCTGGCCTCCTCTGAGATCTCCTCTGAGACCCTTCTCCTGTATCTGTGCTGAGTGAACCACGGAGAACCATATTGGATTCAATCATACCTATCTAAGCTATAGGGAACTCTGCGTCATACTGCAAGGGCATGGTGAGGACGATCAGAGGTTTAAACTGACTAGAAGTGTACCGCACACACGTACACCCGAGACAAGACGGTGTACAATAAATCACTCCCAAGACAAGTCCCTGTAATATAAATCACTCCCTAGTCTAGACACTGTAATATAAAACACTCCATAGTCTAGACTCTGTAATATAAATGACTCCCTAGACAAGACACTGTAATATAAATCACTCCCTAGTCTAGACTCTGTAATATAAATCACTCCCTAGTCTAGTCTCTGTAATATAAATCACTCCCTAGTCTAGTCTCTGTAATATAAATCACTCCCTAGTCTAGTCTCTGTAATATAAATCACTCCCTAGTCTAGACTCTGTAATATAAATCACTCCCTAGTCTAGTCTCTGTAATATAAATCACTCCTAGTCTAGTCTCTGTAATATAAATCACTCCCTAGTCTAGACTCTGTAATATAAATCACTCCCTAGTCTAGTCTCTGTAATATAAATCACTCCCTAGTCTAGTCTCTGTAATATAAATCACTCCCTAGTCTAGACTCTGTAATATAAATCACTCCCTAGTCTAGACTCTGTAATATAAATCACTCCCTAGTCTAGTCTCTGTAATATAAATCACTCCCTAGTCTAGTCTCTGTAATATAAATCACTCCCTAGTCTAGACTCTGTAATATAAATCACTCCATAGTCTCTGTAATATAAATCACTCCCTAGTCTAGACTCTGTAATATAAATCACTCCCTAGTCTAGACTCTGTAATATAAATCACTCCCTAGTCTAGTCTCTGTAATATAAATCACTCCCTAGTCTAGTCTCTGTAATATAAATCACTCCCTAGTCTAGACTCTGTAATATAAAGCACTCCCTAGTCTAGACTCTGTAATATAAATCACTCCCTAGTCTAGTCTCTGTAATATAAATCACTCCCTAGTCTAGTCTCTGTAATATAAATCACTCCCTAGTCTAGAATCTGTAATATAAATCACTCCCTAGTCTAGTCTCTGTAATATAAATCACTCCCTAGTCTAGTCTCTGTAATATAAATCACTCCCTAGTCTAGTCTCTGTAATATAAATCACTCCCTAGTCTAGTCTCTGTAATATAAATCACTCCCTAGTCTAGACTCTGTAATATAAATCACTCCCTAGTCTATAGTCTAGTCTCTGTAATATAAATCACTCCCTAGTCTAGACTCTGTAATATAAATCACTCCCTAGTCTAGTCTCTGTAATATAAATCACTCCCTAGTCTAGTCTCTGTAATATAAATCACTCCCTAGTCTAGACACTGTAATATAAATCACTCCTAGTCTAGTCTCTGTAATATAAATCACTCCCCAGTCTAGTCTCTGTAATATAAATCACTCCCTAGACTCTGTAATATAAATCACTCCCTAGTCTAGACTCTGTAATATAAATCACTTCCTAGTCTAGTCTCTGTAATATAAATCACTCCCTAGTCTAGTCTCTGTAATATAAATCACTCCCTAGTCTAGACACTGTAATATAAATCACTCCCTAGTCTAGTCTCTGTAATATAAATCACTCCCTAGTCTAGTCTCTGTAATATAAATCACTCCCTAGACTCTGTAATATAAATCACTCCCTAGTCTAGACTCTGTAATATAAATCACTCCCTAGTCTAGTCTCTGTAATATAAATCACTCCCTAGTCTAGTCTCTGTAATATAAATCACTCCCTAGACTCTGTAATATAAATCACTCCCTAGTCTCTGTAATATAAATCACTCCCTAGTCTAGTCTCTGTAATATAAATCACTCCCTAGTCTAGACTCTGTAATATAAATCACTCCCTAGTCTAGTCTCTGTAATATAAATCACTCCCTAGTCTAGACACTGTAATATAAATCACTCCCTAGTCTAGACTCTGTAATATAAATCACTCCCTAGTCTATAGTCTAGTCTCTGTAATATAAATCACTCCCTAGACTCTGTAATATAAATCACTCCCTAGTCTAGTCTCTGTAATATAAATCACTCCCTAGTCTAGTCTCTGTAATATAAATCACTCCCTAGTCTCTGTAATATAAATCACTCCCTAGTCTAGACTCTGTAATATAAATCACTCCCTAGACTCTGTAATATAAATCACTCCCTAGTCTCTGTAATATAAATCACTCCCTAGTCTAGACTCTGTAATATAAATCACTCCCTAGACACTGTAATATAAATCACTCCCTAGTCTAGTCTCTGTAATATAAATCACTCCCTAGTCTCTGTAATATAAATCACTCCCTAGTCTAGTCTCTGTAATATAAATCACTCCCTAGACTAGTCTCTGTAATATAAATCACTCCTAGACTCTGTAATATAAATCACTCCCTAGTCTCTGTAATATAAATCACTCCCTAGTCTAGTCTCTGTAATATAAATCACTCCCTAGTCTCTGTAATATAAATCACTCCCTAGTCTAGTCTCTGTAATATAAATCACTCCCTAGACTAGTCTCTGTAATATAAATCACTCCCTAGACTCTGTAATATAAATCACTCCCTAGTCTCTGTAATATAAATCACTCCCTAGTCTCTGTAATATAAATCACTCCTAGTCTAGTCTCTGTAATATAAATCACTCCTAGTCTAGTCTCTGTAATATAAATCACTCCCTAGTCTCTGTAATATAAATCACTCCTAGTCTCTGTAATATAAATCACTCCCTAGTCTAGACTCTGTAATATAAATCACTCCCTAGACTCTGTAATATAAATCACTCCCTAGACTCTGTAATATAAATCACTCCCTAGTCTAGTCTCTGTAATATAAATCACTCCCTAGACTAGTCTCTGTAATATAAATCACTCCCTAGACTCTGTAATATAAATCACTCCCTAGACTAGACTCTGTAATATAAATCACTCCCTAGTCTAGTCTCTGTAATATAAATCACTCCTAGACTCTGTAATATAAATCACTCCCTAGTCTCTGTAATATAAATCACTCCCTAGTCTAGTCTCTGTAATATAAATCACTCCCTAGTCTAGTCTCTGTAATATAAATCACTCCCTAGTCTAGACTCTGTAATATAAATCACTCCCTAGTCTAGTCTCTGTAATATAAATCACTCCTAGACTCTGTAATATAAATCACTATCTAGTCTCTGTAATATAAATCACTCCTAGTCTAGTCTCTGTAATATAAATCACTCCCTAGTCTAGTCTCTGTAATATAAATCACTCCCTAGTCTAGACTCTGTAATATAAATCACTCCCTAGTCTATAGTCTAGTCTCTGTAATATAAATCACTTCCTAGTCTAGTCTCTGTAATATAAATCACTCCCTAGTCTAGTCTCTGTAATATAAATCACTCCCTAGTCTAGTCTCTGTAATATAAATCACTCCCTAGTCTAGTCTCTGTAATATAAATCACTCCCTAGTCTAGACTCTGTAATATAAATCACTCCCTAGTCTAGACTCTGTAATATAAATCACTCCCGAGTCTATAGTCTAGTCTCTGTAATATAAATCACTTCCTAGTCTAGTCTCTGTAATATAAATCACTCCCTAGTCTAGTCTCTGTAATATAAATCACTCCCTAGTCTAGACACTGTAATATAAATCACTCCCTAGTCTAGTCTCTGTAATATAAATCACTCCCTAGTCTAGTCTCTGTAATATAAATCACTCCCTAGTCTAGACACTGTAATATAAATCACTCCCTAGTCTAGTCTCTGTAATATAAATCACTCCCTAGACTAGTCTCTGTAATATAAATCACTCCCTAGACTCTGTAATATAAATCACTCCCTAGTCTAGACTCTGTAATATAAATCACTCCCTAGTCTAGTCTCTGTAATATAAATCACTCCCTAGTCTAGTCTCTGTAATATAAATCACTCCCTAGACTCTGTAATATAAATCACTCCCTAGTCTCTGTAATATAAATCACTCCCTAGTCTAGTCTCTGTAATATAAATCACTCCCTAGTCTAGTCTCTGTAATATAAATCACTCCTAGTCTAGTCTCTGTAATATAAATCACTACCTAGACTCTGTAATATAAATCACTCCCTAGTCTCTGTAATATAAATCACTCCCTAGACTAGTCTCTGTAATATAAATCACTCCCTAGACTCTGTAATATAAATCACTCCCTAGTCTAGACTCTGTAATAGAAATCACTCCCTAGACAAGTCACTGAAATATAAATCACTTCCTAGTCTAGACTCTGTAATATAAATCACTCCCTAGTCTAGACTCTGTAATATAAATCACTCCCTAGTCTAGTCTCTGTAATATAAATCACCCCCTAGACTCTGTAATATAAATCACTCCCTAGTCTAGACTCTGTAATATAAATCACTCCCTAGTCTAGTCTCTGTAATATAAATCACTCCCTAGACTCTGTAATATAAATCACTCCCTAGTCTAGACTCTGTAATATAAATCACTCCCTAGTCTAGTCTCTGTAATATAAATCACTCCCTAGTCTAGTCTCTGTAATATAAATCACTCCCTAGACTCTGTAATATAAATCACTCCCTAGTCTCTGTAATATAAATCACTCCCTAGTCTAGTCTCTGTAATATAAATCACTCCCTAGTCTAGACTCTGTAATATAAATCACTCCCTAGTCTAGTCTCTGTAATATAAATCACTCCCTAGTCTAGACACTGTAATATAAATCACTCCCTAGTCTAGACTCTGTAATATAAATCACTCCCTAGTCTATAGTCTAGTCTCTGTAATATAAAGCACTCCCTAGACTCTGTAATATAAATCACTCCCTAGTCTAGTCTCTGTAATATAAATCACTCCCTAGTCTAGTCTCTGTAATATAAATCACTCCCTAGTCTCTGTAATATAAATCACTCCCTAGTCTAGACTCTGTAATATAAATCACTCCCTAGACTCTGTAATATAAATCACTCCCTAGTCTCTGTAATATAAATCACTCCCTAGTCTAGACTCTGTAATATAAATCACTCCCTAGACACTGTAATATAAATCACTCCCTAGTCTAGTCTCTGTAATATAAATCACTCCCTAGTCTCTGTAATATAAATCACTCCCTAGTCTAGTCTCTGTAATATAAATCACTCCCTAGACTAGTCTCTGTAATATAAATCACTCCCTAGACTCTGTAATATAAATCACTCCCTAGTCTCTGTAATATAAATCACTCCCTAGTCTAGTCTCTGTAATATAAATCACTCCCTAGTCTCTGTAATATAAATCACTCCCTAGTCTAGTCTCTGTAATATAAATCACTCCCTAGACTAGTCTCTGTAATATAAATCACTCCCTAGACTCTGTAATATAAATCACTCCCTAGTCTCTGTAATATAAATCACTCCCTAGTCTCTGTAATATAAATCACTCCCTAGTCTAGTCTCTGTAATATAAATCACTCCCTAGTCTAGTCTCTGTAATATAAATCACTCCCTAGTCTCTGTAATATAAATCACTCCCTAGTCTCTGTAATATAAATCACTCCCTAGTCTAGACTCTGTAATATAAATCACTCCCTAGACTCTGTAATATAAATCACTCCCTAGACTCTGTAATATAAATCACTCCCTAGTCTAGTCTCTGTAATATAAATCACTCCCTAGACTAGTCTCTGTAATATAAATCACTCCCTAGACTCTGTAATATAAATCACTCCCTAGACTAGACTCTGTAATATAAATCACTCCCTAGTCTAGTCTCTGTAATATAAATCACTCCCTAGACTCTGTAATATAAATCACTCCCTAGTCTCTGTAATATAAATCACTCCCAGTCTAGTCTCTGTAATATAAATCACTCCCTAGTCTCGTCTCTGTAATATAAATCACTCCCTAGTCTAGACTCTGTAATATAAATCACTCCCTAGTCTAGTCTCTGTAATATAAATCACTCCCTAGACTCTGTAATATAAATCACTCCCTAGTCTCTGTAATATAAATCACTCCCTAGTCTAGTCTCTGTAATATAAATCACTCCCTAGTCTAGTCTCTGTAATATAAATCACTCCCTAGTCTAGACTCTGTAATATAAATCACTCCCTAGTCTATAGTCTAGTCTCTGTAATATAAATCACTTCCTAGTCTAGTCTCTGTAATATAAATCACTCCCTAGTCTAGTCTCTGTAATATAAATCACTCCCTAGTCTAGTCTCTGTAATATAAATCACTCCTAGTCTAGTCTCTGTAATATAAATCACTCCCTAGTCTAGACTCTGTAATATAAATCACTCCCTAGTCTAGACTCTGTAATATAAATCACTCCCGAGTCTATAGTCTAGTCTCTGTAATATAAATCACTTCCTAGTCTAGTCTCTGTAATATAAATCACTCCCTAGTCTAGTCTCTGTAATATAAATCACTCCCTAGTCTAGTCTGTAATATAAATCACTCCCTAGTCTAGACACTGTAATATAAATCACTCCCTAGTCTAGTCTCTGTAATATAAATCACTCCCTAGTCTAGTCTCTGTAATATAAATCACTCCCTAGTCTAGACACTGTAATATAAATCACTCCCTAGTCTAGTCTCTGTAATATAAATCACTTCCTAGTCTAGTCTCTGTAATATAAATCACTCCCTAGTCTAGTCTCTGTAATATAAATCACTCCCTAGTCTAGTCTGTAATATAAATCACTCCCTAGTCTAGACACTGTAATATAAATCACTCCCTAGTCTAGTCTCTGTAATATAAATCACTCCCTAGTCTAGTCTCTGTAATATAAATCACTCCCTAGTCTAGACACTGTAATATAAATCACTCCCTAGTCTAGTCTCTGTAATATAAATCACTCCCTAGACTAGTCTCTGTAATATAAATCACTCCCTAGACTCTGTAATATAAATCACTCCCTAGTCTAGACTCTGTAATATAAATCACTCCCTAGTCTAGTCTCTGTAATATAAATCACTCCCTAGTCTAGTCTCTGTAATATAAATCACTCCCTAGACTCTGTAATATAAATCACTCCCTAGTCTCTGTAATATAAATCACTCCCTAGTCTAGTCTCTGTAATATAAATCACTCCCTAGTCTAGTCTCTGTAATATAAATCACTCCCTAGTCTAGTCTCTGTAATATAAATCACTACCTAGACTCTGTAATATAAATCACTCCCTAGTCTCTGTAATATAAATCACTCCCTAGACTCTGTAATATAAATCACTCCCTAGTCTAGTCTCTGTAATATAAATCACTCCCTAGTCTCTGTAATATAAATCACTCCCTAGTCTAGTCTCTGTAATATAAATCACTCCCTAGTCTAGTCTCTGTAATATAAATCACTCCCTAGACTCTGTAATATAAATCACTCCCTAGTCTAGACTCTGTAATAGAAATCACTCCCTAGACAAGTCACTGAAATATAAATCACTTCCTAGTCTAGACTCTGTAATATAAATCACTCCCTAGTCTAGACTCTGTAATATAAATCACTCCCTAGTCTAGTCTCTGTAATATAAATCACTCCCTAGTCTAGTCTCTGTAATATAAATCACTCCCTAGACTCTGTAATATAAATCACTCCCTAGTCTAGTCTCTGTAATATAAATCACTCCCTAGTCTAGACTCTGTAATATAAATCACTCCTAGTCTAGACTCTGAAATATAAATCACTCCCTAGTCTAGACTCTGTAATATAAATCACTCCCTAGTCTAGACTCTGTAATATAAATCACTCCCTAGTCTAGACTCTGTAATATAAATCACTCCCTAGTCTAGTCTCTGTAATATAAATCACTCCCTAGTCTAGTCTCTGTAATATAAATCACTCCCTAGTCTAGACTCTGTAATATAAATCACTCCCTAGTCTAGACTCTGTAATATAAATCACTCCTAGTCTAGTCTCTGTAATATAAATCACTCCCTAGTCTAGTCTCTGTAATATAAATCACTCCCTAGTCTAGACTCTGTAATATAAATCACTCCCTAGTCTAGTCTCTGTACTATAAATCACTCCTAGTCTAGACTCTGTAATATAAATCACTCCTAGTCTAGTCTCTGTAATATAAATCACTCCCTAGTCTAGACACTGTAATATAAATCACTCACTAGTCTAGACTCTGTAATATAAATCACTCCCTAGTCTATAGTCTAGTCTCTGTAATATAAATCACTCCCTAGTCTAGACTCTGTAATATAAATCACTCCCTAGTCTAGTCTCTGTAATATAAATCACTCCCTAGTCTAGTCTCTGTAATATAAATCACTCCCTAGTCTAGACACTGTAATATAAATCACTCCCTAGTCTAGTCTCTGTAATATAAATCACTCCCCAGTCTAGTCTCTGTAATATAAATCACTCCCTAGACTCTGTAATATAAATCACTCCCTAGTCTAGACTCTGTAATATAAATCACTCCCTAGACTAGTCTCTGTAATATAAATCACTCCCTAGACTCTGTAATATAAATCACTCCCTAGACTAGACTCTGTAATATAAATCACTCCCTAGTCTAGTCTCTGTAATATAAATCACTCCCTAGACTCTGTAATATAAATCACTCCCTAGTCTCTGTAATATAAATCACTCCCTAGTCTAGTCTCTGTAATATAAATCACTCCCTAGTCTAGTCTCTGTAATATAAATCACTCCCTAGTCTAGACTCTGTAATATAAATCACTCCCTAGTCTAGTCTCTGTAATATAAATCACTCCCTAGACTCTGTAATATAAATCACTCCCTAGTCTCTGTAATATAAATCACTCCCTAGTCTAGTCTCTGTAATATAAATCACTCCCTAGTCTAGTCTCTGTAATATAAATCACTCCCTAGTCTAGACTCTGTAATATAAATCACTCCCTAGTCTATAGTCTAGTCTCTGTAATATAAATCACTTCCTAGTCTAGTCTCTGTAATATAAATCACTCCCTAGTCTAGTCTCTGTAATATAAATCACTCCTAGTCTAGTCTCTGTAATATAAATCACTCCCTAGTCTAGTCTCTGTAATATAAATCACTCCCTAGTCTAGACTCTGTAATATAAATCACTCCCTAGTCTAGACTCTGTAATATAAATCACTCCCGAGTCTATAGTCTAGTCTCTGTAATATAAATCACTTCCTAGTCTAGTCTCTGTAATATAAATCACTCCCTAGTCTAGTCTCTGTAATATAAATCACTCCCTAGTCTAGACACTGTAATATAAATCACTCCCTAGTCTAGTCTCTGTAATATAAATCACTCCCTAGTCTAGTCTCTGTAATATAAATCACTCCCTAGTCTAGACACTGTAATATAAATCACTCCCTAGTCTAGTCTCTGTAATATAAATCACTCCCTAGACTAGTCTCTGTAATATAAATCACTCCCTAGACTCTGTAATATAAATCACTCCCTAGTCTAGACTCTGTAATATAAATCACTCCCTAGTCTAGTCTCTGTAATATAAATCACTCCCTAGTCTAGTCTCTGTAATATAAATCACTCCCTAGACTCTGTAATATAAATCACTCCCTAGTCTCTGTAATATAAATCACTCCCTAGTCTAGTCTCTGTAATATAAATCACTCCCTAGTCTAGTCTCTGTAATATAAATCACTCCCTAGTCTAGTCTCTGTAATATAAATCACTACCTAGACTCTGTAATATAAATCACTCCCTAGTCTCTGTAATATAAATCACTCCCTAGACTAGTCTCTGTAATATAAATCACTCCCTAGACTCTGTAATATAAATCACTCCCTAGTCTAGACTCTGTAATAGAAATCACTCCCTAGACAAGTCACTGAAATATAAATCACTTCCTAGTCTAGACTCTGTAATATAAATCACTCCCTAGTCTAGACTCTGTAATATAAATCACTCCCTAGTCTAGTCTCTGTAATATAAATCACTCCCTAGTCTAGTCTCTGTAATATAAATCACTCCCTAGACTCTGTAATATAAATCACTCCCTAGTCTAGTCTCTGTAATATAAATCACTCCCTAGTCTAGAATCTGTAATATAAATCACTCCCTAGTCTAGACTCTGAAATATAAATCACTCCCTAGTCTAGACTCTGTAATATAAATCACTCCCTAGTCTAGACTCTGTAATATAAATCACTCCCTAGTCTAGACTCTGTAATATAAATCACTCCCTAGTCTAGTCTCTGTAATATAAATCACTCCCTAGTCTAGTCTCTGTAATATAAATCACTCCCTAGTCTAGACTCTGTAATATAAATCACTCCCTAGTCTAGACTCTGTAATATAAATCACTCCCTAGTCTAGTCTCTGTAATATAAATCACTCCCTAGTCTAGTCTCTGTAATATAAATCACTCCCTAGTCTAGACTCTGTAATATAAATCACTCCCTAGTCTAGTCTCTGTACTATAAATCACTCCCTAGTCTAGACTCTGTAATATAAATCACTCCCTAGTCTAGTCTCTGTAATATAAATCACTCCCTAGTCTAGACACTGTAATATAAATCACTCCCTAGTCTAGACTCTGTAATATAAATCACTCCCTAGTCTATAGTCTAGTCTCTGTAATATAAATCACTCCCTAGTCTAGACTCTGTAATATAAATCACTCCCTAGTCTAGTCTCTGTAATATAAATCACTCCCTAGTCTAGTCTCTGTAATATAAATCACTCCCTAGTCTAGACACTGTAATATAAATCACTCCCTAGTCTAGTCTCTGTAATATAAATCACTCCCCAGTCTAGTCTCTGTAATATAAATCACTCCCTAGACTCTGTAATATAAATCACTCCCTAGTCTAGACTCTGTAATATAAATCACTTCCTAGTCTAGTCTCTGTAATATAAATCACTCCCTAGTCTAGTCTCTGTAATATAAATCACTCCCTAGTCTAGACACTGTAATATAAATCACTCCCTAGTCTAGTCTCTGTAATATAAATCACTCACTAGTCTAGTCTCTGTAATATAAATCACTCCCTAGACTCTGTAATATAAATCACTCCCTAGTCTAGACTCTGTAATATAAATCACTCCCTAGTCTAGTCTCTGTAATATAAATCACTCCCTAGTCTAGTCTCTGTAATATAAATCACTCCCTAGTCTAGTCTCTGTAATATAAATCACTCCCTAGTCTCTGTAATATAAATCACTCCCTAGTCTAGTCTCTGTAATATAAATCACTCCCTAGTCTAGACTCTGTAATATAAATCACTCCCTAGTCTAGTCTCTGTAATATAAATCACTCCCTAGTCTAGACACTGTAATATAAATCACTCCCTAGTCTAGACTCTGTAATATAAATCACTCCCTAGTCTATAGTCTAGTCTCTGTAATATAAATCACTCCCTAGACTCTGTAATATAAATCACTCCCTAGTCTAGACTCTGTAATATAAATCACTCCCTAGACTCTGTAATATAAATCACTCCCTAGTCTCTGTAATATAAATCACTCCCTAGTCTAGTCTCTGTAATATAAATCACTCCCTAGACTAGTCTCTGTAATATAAATCACTCCCTAGACTCTGTAATATAAATCACTCCCTAGTCTCTGTAATATAAATCACTCCCTAGACTAGTCTCTGTAATATAAATCACTCCCTAGACTCTGTAATATAAATCACTCCCTAGTCTCTGTAATATAAATCACTCCCTAGTCTAGACTCTGTAATATAAATCACTCCCTAGTCTAGTCTCTGTAATATAAATCACTCCCTAGTCTAGACTCTGTAATATAAATCACTCCCTAGTCTATAGTCTAGTCTCTGTAATATAAATCACTTCCTAGTCTAGTCTCTGTAATATAAATCACTCCCTAGTCTAGTCTCTGTAATATAAATCACTCCCTAGTCTAGTCTCTGTAATATAAATCACTCCCTAGTCTAGTCTCTGTAATATAAATCACTCCCTAGTCTAGACTCTGTAATATAAATCACTCCCTAGTCTAGACTCTGTAATATAAATCACTCCCTAGTCTATAGTCTAGTCTCTGTAATATAAATCACTTCCTAGTCTAGTCTCTGTAATATAAATCACTCCCTAGTCTAGTCTCTGTAATATAAATCACTCCCTAGACTCTGTAATATAAACCCAGCTGCCATCAAATCCCCGACACGCTCCGTCGGGCAAATTCCATGCTTAAATCACCAACACAGCAACTCCCTCATTTCTCTCTCCTCCAATTTCCCCATTAACTCCTTCACAGTCTCTGCTTCGCTCACCTCCAACACCGGCTCTGGTTCTGGTCTCCTCCTTGTCTCCTCACGATAAACAGGGAGAGTTGGCTCAGGTCTGACTCCTGACTCTGCCACTCTCTCCCTGAGCCCCTCCCAAGACATTTTTGGGGCTGACTCTCGGGCTTCCATCCGCGTCGCCGTGCTGCCTCCTCATACCGGCGCCTCTCCGCTTTCCTCGCCTCCAGTTCTTCTTTGGGGCGGCGATATTCTCCAGGCTGATCCCAAGGTCCATCTCCGTACAATTCGTCCTCCCATGTCCATTCCTCTCTTTGTTGCTCCTGCTGTTGCTGTTGCCTGTTACCACGCCGCCTGGTGCCGTTGTGGTGGGTGATTCTGTAACGACTTTCGTCTGGTGGAAGAGAAGCGGACCAAAATGCAGCGTGGTGGTTATTCATGTTCTTTAATAAATTAACTCGACATGAAATAACTAAACAAAATAATAAATGTGTGAAAACCTATACAGCCTATCTGGTGAACATAAACACAGCGACAGGAACAATCACCCACGAAATACTCAAAGAATATGGCTGCCTAAATATGGTTCTCAATCAGAGACAACGATAAACACCTGCCTCTGATTGAGAACCACTCCAGACAGCCATAGACTATGCTAGACACCCCCACTAAACCACACACCCAATACCTAACAAAACCCCAAGACAAAACACACCACAATAAACCAATGTCACACCCTGGCCTGACCAAATAAATAAAGACAAACACAATATATTTCGACCAGGGCGTGACAAATCCCCCTCCTAAGGTGCGGACTCCCGGACGCACATCAAAACAATAGGGGAGGGTCCGGGTGGGCGTCTGTCCATGGTGGCGGCTCCGGCGCAGGACGTGGACCCCACTCTATCAATGTCTTAGTCCCTCCTCCTCGCGTCCTTGGATAGTCCACCCTCGCCGCCGACCATGGCCTAGTAGTCCTCACCCAGAACCCCACTGGACTGAGGGGCAGCTCGGGACTGAGGGGCAGCTCGGGACTGAGGCAGCTCGGGACTGAGGGGAAGCTCGGGACTGAGGGGAAGCTCGGGACTGAGGGGAAGCTCGGGACTGAGGGGAAGCTCAGCACTGAGGGGAAGCTCAGCACTGATGGGAAGCTCAGCACTGAGAGGAAGCCCAGCACTGAGAGGAAGCTCAGCACTGAGAGGAAGCTCAGCACTGAGAGGAAGCTTAGGCAGGTAGTTGGATGGGGCAGATCCTGGCTGGCGGATCTGGCAGAGCCTGGCTGACTGGTGGATCTAGAAGATCCTGGCTGACTGGTGGATCTGGAAGAGTCTGGCTGACTGGCGGATCTGGAAGAGTCTGGTTGACTGGCAGATCTGGAAGAGTCGGGCTGACTGGCAGATCCTGGCTGACTGGTTGACTGGCAGATCCTGGCTGACTGGAGATCTGGAAGAGTCTGGCTGACAGGCGGATCTGGAAGAGTCTGGATGACTGGCGGATCTGGAAGAGTCTGGCTGACTGGCGGATCTGGAAGAGTCTGGCTGACTGGCGGATCTGGCTGCTCCATACAGACTGGCAGCTCTGGCAGCTCCTTGCAGACTGGCAGCTCCTTGCAGACTGGCAGCTCTGGCTGCTCCATGCTGACTGGCAGCTCTGGCTGCTCCATGCTGACTGGCGGCTCTGGCTGCTCCATGCAGACTGGCAGCTCTGGCAGCTCCTTGCAGGCTGGCAGCTCTGGCTGCTACATGCAGACTGACAGCTCTGGCTGCTCCATGCAGACTGGCAGCTCTGGCTGCTCCATGCAGACTGACAGCTCTGGCTGCTCCATGCAGACTGACATCTCTGGCTGCTCCATGCAGACTGACAGCTCTGGCTGCTCCATGCAGGCTGGCAGCTCTGGCTGCGCTAAACAGGCAGGAGACTCCGGCAGCGCTGTAAAGGCGGAAGGCTCTGGCAGCGCTAAACAGGCGAGAGATTCCAGCAGCGCAGGAGAGGAGGAAGGCTCTGGCTGCGCTGAACAGGCGGGAGACTCCGGCAGCGCAGGAGAGGAGAAAGGCTCCGGCAGCGCAGGAGAGGTGGCAAGCTCCGGCAGCGCTGGAGAGGCGAGGCGCACTGTAGGCCTGGTGCGTGGTGCTGGCACTGGTGGTACTGGGCCGAGGACACGCACAGGAAGCCTGGTGCGGGGAGCTGCCACCGGAGGGCTGGTGTGTGGAGGTGGCACAGGATGGGCTCGACCGTGAAGGCGTACTGAAGATCTTGAGAGCAGTGCTGGCACAGGACGTGCAAGGCTAGGGAGGTGCACAGGAGGCCTGGACGAGTATGGAGCGCTGACCCAGGTGCCATCAAATCCCCGACACGCTCCGTCGGGCGAATTCCATGCTTAAAGCACCAACACAGCAACTCCCTCATTACTCTCTCCTCCAATTTCCCCATTAACTCCTTCACAGTCTCTGCTTCGCTCACCTCCAACACCGACTCTGGTTCTGGTCTCCTCCTTGGCTCCTCACGATAAACAGGGAGAGTTGGCTCAGGTCTGACTCCTGACTCTGCCACTCTCTCCCAGAGAACCCCTCCCTCCCCCCAAGAAATTTTTGGGGCTGACTCTCGGGCTTCCATCCGCGTCGCCGTGCTGTCTCCTCATACCGGCGCCTCTCCGTTTTCTCCGCCTCCAGTTCTTCTTTGAGGCGGCGATATTCTCCAGGCTGATCCCAAGGTCCATCTCCGTACAATTCGTCCTGCCTCTGATTGAGAACCACTCCAGACAGCCATAGACTATGCTAGACACCCCCACTAAACCACACACCCAATACCTAACAAAACCCCAAGACAAAACACACCACAATAAACCCATGTCACACCCTGGCCTGACCAAATAAATAAAGACAAACACAATATATTTCGACCAGGGCGTGACAATAAATCACTCCCCTAGTCTCTGTAATATAAATCACTCCCTAGTCTCTGTAATATAAATCACTTCCTAGTCTAGACTTTGTAATATAAATCACTCCCTAGTCTAGTCTCTGTAATATAAATCACTCCCTAGTCTCTGTAATATAAATCACTTCCTAGTCTAGACTTTGTAATATAAATCACTCCCTAGTCTAGTCTCTGTAATATAAATCACTCCCTAGTCTCTGTAATATAAATCACTCCCTAGTCTAGACTCTGTATTATAAATCACTCCCTAGTCTCTGTAGTATAAATCACTCCCTAGTCTAGACTCTGTATTATAAATCACTCCCTAGTCTCTGTAATATAAATCACTCCCTAGTCTAGTCTCTGTAGTATAAATCACTCCCTAGTCTCTGTAATATAAATCACTCCCTAGTCTAGACTCTGTAATATAAATCACTCCCTAGTCTAGACTCTGTAATATAAATCACTCCCTAGTCTAGACTCTGTAATATAAATCACTCCCTAGTCTAGACTCTGTAATATAAATCACTCCCTAGTCTAGACTCTGTAATATAAATCACTCCCTAGTCTAGACACTGTAATATAAATCACTCCCTAGACAAGACAGTGTAATATAAATCACTCCCTAGACAGGACACTGTAATATAAATAACTCCCTAGTCTCTGTAATATAAATCACTCCCTAGTGTAGTCTCTGTAATATAAATCACTCCCTAGACTCTGTAATATAAATCACTCCCTAGTCTAGACTCTGTAATATAAATCACTCCCTAGTCTAGTCTCTGTAATATAAATCACTCCCTAGTCTCTGTAATATAAATCACTCCCTAGTCTCTGTAATATAAATCACTCCCTAGTCTAGACTCTGTAATATAAATCCCCTCACTCACTCTGTCCCTCATCCCTACCTGTTTCTCATCCCTCCTACATCACCTGTACCCACTGCTTCCCTGATCCCTACCTGTCCCTTATCCTCTCATCCCTACCTGTCCCTTATCTCTACCTGTCACTCATCCCTACCTGTCCCTCATCCCTACCTGTCCCATATCCCCACCGGTCCCTCATCTCTACCTGTCCCTCATCCCTTCTTCATTACCTGTACACACTGCGTCCCTCATCCCTACCTGTCCCTTATCCCTACCTGTCCCTCATCACTCCTTCATTACTTGTTTCTTTGGTTCTATTTTGATACATGTTCAGTCAACAGCTTATGCTAATATATACTAATCTATCCAATCAGTGAGCCATCTGGTATGCAGTGTGTGTGTCTGTGTGCAGCCTCCTTAACGATCCAGCCCAGTGAACGCATCATATGATATGTTTGACTAATTGAACAAACTAAAAGGATTTTGGTGTGGGGTAGGGGGGGGTCAGATTAGCATATAGCACGCTGCTACAGTAGGTCTGATGACTGAAGTGTCCAGAGACTGTAGACCCAGTAGTCAGGACTCCAGTAACAGATCATTGAAGTGTCCAGAGACCGTAGACCCAGTAGTCAGGACTCCAGTAGGGGTGGCCCAGTGCTTCCAGACTATTGGGCCGTAGGGGTAGCCCAGTGTTCCCAGACCATCGGGCCGTAGTGGTGGCCCAGTGCTCCCTGACCATCGGGCCATAGGGGTGGCCTAGTGTTCCCAGACCATCGGGCTGTAGGGGTGGCCCAGTGTTCCCAGACCATCGGGCTGTAGGGGTGGCCCAGTGCTTCATCTATTCTAAG
Organism: Oncorhynchus masou masou; assembly: GCF_036934945.1. Classification (NCBI taxonomy): domain Eukaryota; kingdom Metazoa; phylum Chordata; class Actinopteri; order Salmoniformes; family Salmonidae; genus Oncorhynchus; species Oncorhynchus masou. Next base: position 428,595 of record NC_088238.1, on the reverse strand, counting down.
TGAAGAGTTTCTCTTTTCATAAAAGAGATGGGAATAAAGACTTCTAAAAACCTTGTATTTTGATTTATTTTGATATAAAATGAGATGTATCACCAACAGGATGTGGACACCTGCTCGTCGAACATCTCATTCCAAGATCATGGGCATTATGGAGTTGGTTCCCCCATTGCTGCTATAACAGCCTACACTCTTCTGGGAAGGCTTTCCACTAGATGTTGGAACATTGCTGCTATAACAGCCTCCACTCTTCTGGGAAGGCTTTCCACTAGATGTTGGAACATTGCTGCTGTAACAGCCTCCACTCTTCTGGGAAGGCTTTCCACTAGATGTTGGAACATTGCTGCTATAACAACCTCCACTCTTCTGGGAAGGCTTTCCACTAGATGTTGGAACATTGCTGCTATAACAGCCTCCACTCTTCTGGGAAGGCTTTCCACTAGATGTTGGAACATTGCTGCTATAACAGCCTCCACTCTTCTGGGAAGGCTTTCCACTAGATGTTGGAACATTGCTGCTATAACAGCCTCCACTCTTCTGGGAAGGCTTTCCACTAGATGTTGGAACATTGCTGCTATAACAGCCTCCACTCTTCTGGGAAGGCTTTCCACTAGATGTAGGAACATTGCTGCAGGGGGACTTGCTTCCATTCAGCCACAGCAGCGTTAGTGAGGTCGGGCACTGGTGTTGGACGATTAGGCCTGGCTCGCAGTCTGCGTTCCAATTCATCCCAAAGGTGTTCGATGGGGTTGAGGTCAGGGTTATTTCAGGGTTATTTCACACCGATCTCGACAAACCATTTCTGTATGGTGGGGCATTGTCATGCTGAAACAGGAAAGGGCCTTCCCCAAACTGTTGCCACACAGTTGGAAGAACAGAATCGTCTTTTTTTTTTTTTTACCTTTATTTAACCAGGCAAGTCAGTTAAGAACAAATTCTTATTTTCAATGACGGCCTAGGAACAGTGGGTTAACTGCCTGTTCAGGGGCAGAACGACAGATTTGTACCTTGTCAGCTCGGAGATTCGAACTTGCAACCTTTCGGGTTACTAGTCCAACGCTCTAACCACTAGGCTACCCTGCCGCCCCGTCTAGAATGTCATTGTATGCTGTAGCGTTAAGATGTCCCTTCATTGGAACTAAGGGGTCCGAACCACGAACCATGAACCAACAAGACAAAGACCAAAGACCACCATTATTCCTCCTCTATTTTTTTTACAGTTGGCACTATGCATTGGGACAGGAAGCGTTCTCCTGGCATCCGTCAAACCCTGATTTGTCCATCAGACTGCCAGATGGTGAAGCGTCACTCATCACTCCAGAGATGGCGTTTCCACTGCTCCAGAGTCCCTTGGCAGCGAGCTTTACACCCCTCCAGCCAACGCTTGGCATTGCGCATGGTGATCTTAGGCTTGTGTGGCTGCTCAGCCATGGATGCCCATTTCATGAAGCTCCCGACGAACAATACCGGTGCAGACGTTGCTTCCAGCAGCTGGAGCAGTGGAGCAGGCCAACACCATCAGGTGTCCATGATACAGCTGGAGCAGGCCAACACCATCAGGTGTCCATGTTACAGCTGGAGCAGGCCAACACCATCAGGTGTCCATGTTACAGCTGGAGCAGGCCAACACCATCAGGTGTCCATGTTACAGCTGGAGCAGGCCAACACCATCAGGTGTCCATGATACAGCTGGAGCAGGCCAACACCATCAGGTGTCCATGTTACAGCTGGAGCAGGCCAACACCATCAGGTATCCCTGTTACAGCTGGAGCACGCCAACACCATCAGGTGTCCATGTTACAGCTGGAGCAGTGGAGCAGGCCAACACCATCAGGTGTCCATGTTACAGCTGGAGCAGGCCAACACCATCAGGTGTCCATGTTACAGCTGGAGCAGTGGAGCAGGCCAACACCATCAGGTGTCCATGTTACAGCTGGAGCAGGCCAACACCATCAGGTTTCCATGTTACAGCTGGAGCAGGCCAACACCATCAGGTGTCCATGTTACAGCTGGAGCAGTGGAGCAGGCCAACACCATCAGGTGTCCATGTTACAGCTGGAGCAGGCCAACACCATCAGGTTTCCATGTTACAGCTGGAGCAGGCCAACACCATCAGGTGTCCATGTTACAGCTGGAGTAGTGGAGCAGGCCAACACCATCAGGTGTCCATGTTACAGCTGGAGCAGGCCAACACCATCAGGTATCCCTGTTACAGCTGGAGCACGCCAACACCATCAGGTGTCCATGTTACAGCTGGAGCAGTGGAGCAGGCCAACACCATCAGGTGTCCATGTTACAGCTGGAGCAGGCCAACACCATCAGGTATCCCTGTTACAGCTGGAGCACGCCAACACCATCAGGTGTCCATGTTACAGCTGGAGCAGTGGAGCAGGCCAACACCATCAGGTGTCCATGTTACAGCTGGAGCAGGCCAACACCATCAGGTATCCCTGTTACAGCTGGAGCACGCCAACACCATCAGGTGTCCATGTTACAGCTGGAGCAGTGGAGCAGGCCAACACCATCAGGTGTCCATGTTACAGCTGGAGCAGTAGAGCAGGCCAACACCATCAGGTGTCCATGTTACAGCTGGAGCAGTAGAGCAGGCCAACACCATCAGGTGTCCATGTTACAGCTGGAGCAGTAGAGAAGGCCAACACCATCAGGTGTCCATGTTACAGCTGGAGCAGTAGAGCAGGCCAACACCATCAGGTGTCCATGTTACAGCTGGAGCAGTAGAGCAGGCCAACACCATCAGGTGTCCATGTTACAGCTGGAGCAGTAGAGCAGGCCAACACAATCAGGTGCCCCTGTTACAGCTGGAGCAGTAGAGCAGGCCAACACCATCAGGTGTCCATGTTACAGCTGGAGCAGTAGAGCAGGCCAACACCATCAGGTGTCCATGTTACAGCTGGAGCAGTAGAGCAGGCCAACACCTTCAGGTGTCCATGTTACAGCTGGAGCAGTAGAGCAGGCCAACACCATCAGGTGTCCATGTTACAGCTGGAGCAGTAGAGCAGGCCAACACCATCAGGTGTCCATGTTACAGCTGGAGCAGTAGAGCAGGCCAACACCATCAGGTGTCCATGTTACAGCTGGAGCAGTAGAGCAGGCCAACACAATCAGGTGCCCCTGTTACAGCTGGAGCAGTAGAGCAGGCCAACACCATCAGGTGTCCATGTTACAGCTGGAGCAGTAGAGCAGGCCAACACCATCAGGTGTCCATGTTACAGCTGGAGCAGTAGAGCAGGCCAACACCTTCAGGTGTCCATGTTACAGCTGGAGCAGTAGAGCAGGCCAACACCATCAGGTGTCCATGTTACAGCTGGAGCAGTAGAGCAGGCCAACACCATCAGGTGTCCATGTTACAGCTGGAGCAGTGGAGCAGGCCAACACCATCAGGTGTCCATGTTACAGCTGGAGCAGTAGAGCAGGCCAACACCATCAGGTGTCCATGTTACAGCTGGAGCAGTGGAGCAGGCCAACACCATCAGGTGTCCATGTTACAGCTGGAGCAGGCCAACACCATCAGGTGTCCATGTTACAGCTGGAGCAGTAGAGCAGGCCAACACCATCAGGTGTCCATGTTACAGCTGGAGCAGTAGAGCAGGCCAACACCATCAGGTGTCCATGTTACAGCTGGAGCAGTAGAGCAGGCCAACACCATCAGGTGTCCATGTTACAGCTGGAGCAGTAGAGCAGGCCAACACCATCAGGTGTCCATGTTACAGCTGGAGCAGTAGAGCAGGCCAACACAATCAGGTGCCCCTGTTACAGCTGGAGCAGTAGAGCAGGCCAACACCATCAGGTGTCCATGTTACAGCTGGAGCAGTAGAGCAGGCCAACACCATCAGGTGTCCATGTTACAGCTGGAGCAGTAGAGCAGGCCAACACCATCAGGTGTCCCTGTTACAGCTGGATCAGTAGAGCAGGCCAACACCATCAGGTGTCCCTGTTACAGCTGGATCAGTAGAGCAGGCCAACACCATCAGGTGTCCATGTTACAGCTTGAGCAGTAGAGCAGGCCAACACCATCAGGTGCCCCTATTACAGCTGGAGCAGTAGAGCAGGCCAACACCATCAGGTGTCCATGTTACAGCTGGAGAGGTAGAGCAGGCCAACACCATCAGGTGTCCATGTTACAACTGGAGCAGTAGAGCAAGCCAACACCATAAAGGGTCAAATGAATTAGCTAATTACTTTGACTCATCCACTTTTTAGAAGTTTGTGTATTTTCTCTGATGGTTGTCAAGCCAATCACTCCTGATAGTCTCATGTTTATATTTTAGTAATCTACAGACACTCTTATCCAGAGAGTGACTTACAATTAGTGCATTCGTCTTAAGATAGGTAGGTGAGACAACCACATATCACAGTCATAGGAAGTAAACATAACTTTTTAAATAAAGGTCTCGGGGAAGGTGACTTATCATGCAAGCAGAGTTCACCGACCCACCTCCGTTACACAAGCGTAAGGCTAACCGCCTCGGGAGAACCCCAGGAGAGAATATATCATTTTAAAGCCAGACTGCTTCACTCTTTTGGCCAGAGCTGCCCTTCATCGGTAATATATACCCCAAGCAAGTGCTCTCTGGGAAGGCAGAAATAAGCCATGTCCATTTTCTTGTAAAAGTGTGAATTGGAACTGAAGTGGAGTCAGCGAGGGCGGCTGGTACACTCTAAACTGGAGGGGTCAATCACCGCGGATGGTTGGATTAGAGCGCAGGGCATTGGGGCTAAAGCCTTTGAATGTATAAACATACTGTCAATCCTATGAACAGAAAAATCTTCACCGTTGGGAACATGAGTGTTGAGGGGCAAACGTGGCAATTTAACATGACATACAATGATTACGTGACTAATATCACCATGGTAACATGAGTGTTGAAGGGCAAACGTGGCAATTTAACATGACATACAATGATTACGTGACTAATATCACCATGGTAACATGAGTGTTGAGGGCAAACGTGACAATTTAACATGACATACAATGATTACGTGAATAACATCACCATGGTAACATGAGTGTTGAAGGGCAAACGTGGCAATCATGTAGTAACCAACAAAAATTGTTGTCAAGGCAAAAGGGTGGCTACTTTCAAGAATCTCAAATATAAAATATAGTTTGATTTGTTTAACACTTTGTTGGTTACGACATGATTCCATATGTGTTATTTCATAGTTTTGATGTCTTCACTATTATTCTACAATGTAGAAAATAGTAAAAATAAAGAAAAATCCTTGAATGAGTAGATGTGTCCAAACTTTTGACAGATAACTGTGCATACATGCATACATATATATATATACATTCACACATACACAGTATCTCTTGGCTAGATGTCAGGAAGGATACAGTAGGTCACCTTCACACCATAACCAGCTACTCAAGGGCCCTTAGATGAAAGACTGACACTATCTAATGCATGAAATCAAACATCGGAGCTTCCCCTCCTTCACCCCGCCATTCCTCTGGTCCTTCACCCCGCCATTCCTTCCCCTCCTTCACCCCGCCATTCCTCTGCTCCTTCACCCCGCCATTCCTCTGGTCCTTCACCCCGCCATTCCTTCCCCTCCTTCACCCCGCCATTCCTCTGCTCCTTCACCCCGCCATTCCTCTCCTCCTTCACCCCGCCATTCCTTCCCCTCCTTCACCCCGCCATTCCTTCCCCTCCTTCACCCGCCATTCCTCTGCTCCTTCACCCCGCCATTTCTCTGCTCCTTCACCCCGCCATTCCTTCCCCTCCTTCACCCCGCCATTCCTTCCCCTCCTTCACCCCGCCATTCCTCTGCTCCGTCACCCCGCCATTCCTCTGCTCCTTCACCCCGCCATTCCTCTCCTCTTTCAAGCAATCAACCAAGTGTCACCCTTCCGAAGCAACAAAAAGTCTGAATATTAATTTAATTATCACACTTCATAAAACTGTCAAGCCGTGTCTCTTCCTCAACAAAGAGACATGCCTCTTTTTAAAAGCAAGCCATTATGTCCTGAACATTATGTAATAGTAACTAGGCAACTAAACGAGAGGGCCCACCAGGCACAAACATCAGTTCGACGTTGAGTTTTAATTTACATTTGGTTTAGTTGTCAACTAACAAGAATGCAAAGTGAAATTAACACAAAAAAAATCACCGTGTCATGTGATTTAGGTTAAACGTTGAGTGAAAAATAAAATCTTACGTTAAAAAAAATCCAAATAGTTTTCTATGCTGATTCAACATTCTAAATGAATTTTCTGTTGTGAAATTACATGGAAACAAAAGCTGATTCAAGCAGTTTTTGTCTAGTAGGGGCTGTGCACCTTCTAGAGAGCATTCCTTGGGAGGGTGGGGTCTAGTTCATCTCTCTGGGAGGGTGGGGTCTAGTTCATCTCTCTGGGAGGGTGGGGTCTAGCTTGTCTCTCTCTGGGAGGGAAGAGGGAGGTCTGGTTCATCTCTCTGGGAGGGTGGAGGGAGGTCTGGTTCATGTCTCTGGGAGGGTGGAGGGAGGTCTGGTTCATCTCTCTGGGAGGGTGGAGGGAGGTCTGGTTCATGTCTCTGGGAGGGTGGAGGGAGGTCTGGTTCATGTCTCTGGGAGGGTGGAGGGAGATCTGGTTCATCTCTCTGGGAGGGTGGAGGGAGGTCTGGTTCATGTCTCTGGGAGGGTGGAGGGAGGTCTGGTTCATCTCTCTGGGAGGGTGGAGGGAGGTCTGGTTCATCTCTCTGGGAGGGTGGAGGGAGGTCTGGTTCAATTCTCTCGGGGAGGGTGGAGGGAGGTCTCGTTCATCTCTCTGGGAGGGTGGAGGAAGGTCTGGTTCATGTCTCTGGGAGGGTGGAGGGAGGTCTGGTTCATCTCTCTGGAAGGGTGGAGGGAGGTCTGGTTCATCTCTCTGGGAGGGTGGAGGGAGGTCTGGTTCATGTCTCTGGGAGGGTGGCGGGAGGTCTGGTTCATGTCTCTCTGGGAGGGTGGAGGGGGTCTGGTTCAACTCTCTGGGAGGGTGGAGGGAGGTCTGGTTCATGTCTCTGGGAGGGTGGAGGGAGGTCTGGTTCATCTCTCTGGGAAGGTGGAGGGGGGTCTGGTTCATCTCTCTGGGAGGGTGGAGGGAGGTCTGGTTCATGTCTCTGGGAGGGTGGCGGGAGGTCTGGTTCATGTCTCTCTGGGAGGGTGGAGGGAGGTCTGGTTGATCTCTCTGGGAGGGTGGAGGGAGGTCTGGTTCATGTCTCTGGGAGGGTGGCGGGAGGTCTGGTTCATGTCTCTGGGAGGGTGGAGGGAGGTCTGGTTGATCTCTCTGGGAGGGTGGAGGGAGGTCTGGTTCATGTCTCTCCGGGAGGGTGGAGGGAGGTCTGGTTCATGTCTCTGGGAGGGTGGCGGGAGGTCTGGTTGATCTCTCTGGGAGGGTGGAGGGAGGTCTGGTTCATCTCTCTGGGAGGGTGGAGGGAGGTTTGGTTCATGTCTCTGGGAGGGTGGCGGGAGGTCTGGTTCATGTCTCTGGGAGGGTGGAGGGAGGTCTGGTTCATCTCTCTGGGAGGGTGGAGGGAGGTCTGGTTCATGTCTCTCTGGGAGGGTGGAGGGAGGTCTGGTTCATGTCTCTGGGAGGGTGGAGGGAGGTCTGGTTAATGTCTCTCTGGGAGGGTGGAGGGAGGTCTGGTTCATCTCTCTCTCGGAAGTTGGAGGGAGGTCTGGTTCATGTCTCTGGGAGGGTGGAGGGAGGTCTGGTTCATCCCTCTGGGAGGGTGGAGGGAGGTCTGGTTCATCTCTCTGGGAGGGTGGAGGGAGGTCTGGTTCATCTCTCTGGGAGGGTGGAGGGAGGTCTGGTTCATCTCTCTGGGAGGGTGGAGGGAGGTCTGGTTCATCTCTCTGGGAGGGAAGAGGGAGGTCTGGTTCATCTCTCTGGGAGGGTGGAGGGAGGTCTGGTTCAAGTCTCTGGGAGGGTGGAGGGAGGTCTGGTTCATGTCTCTGGGAGGGTGGAGGGAGGTCTGGTTCATGTCTCTCTGGGAGGGTGGAGGGAGGTCTGGTTCATGTCTCTGGGAGGGTGGCGGGAGGTCTGGTTCATGTCTCTCTGGGAGGGTGGAGGGAGGTCTGGTTGATCTCTCTGGGAGGGTGGAGGGAGGTCTGGTTCATGTCTCTGGGAGGGTGGCGGGAGGTCTGGTTCATGTCTCTGGGAGGGTGGAGGGAGGTCTGGTTGATCTCTCTGGGAGGGTGGAGGGAGGTCTGGTTCATCTCTCTGGGAGGGTGGAGGGAGGTCTGGTTCATCTCTCTGGGAGGGTGGAGGGAGGTCTGGTTCATCCCTCTGGGAGGGTGGAGGGAGGTCTGGTTCATGTCTCTGGGAGGGTGGAGGGAGGTCTGGTTCATGGCTCTCTGGGAGGTTGGAGGGAGGTCTGGTTCATGTCTCTGGGAGGGTGGAGGGAGGTCTGGTTCATCTCTCTGGGAGGGTGGAGGGAGGTCTGGTTCATCTCTCTGGGAGGGTGGAGGGAGGTCTGGTTCATCTCTCTGGAAGGGTGGGGGGAGGTCTGGTTCATCTCTCTGGGAGGGTGGAGGGAGGTCTGGTTCATGTCTCTGGGAGGGTGGAGGGAGGTCTGGTTCATGTCTCTCTGGGAGGGTGGAGGGAGGTCTGGTTCATGTCTCTCTGGGAGGGTGGAGGGAGGTCTGGTTCATGTCTCTGGGAGGGTGGAGGGAGGTCTGGTTCATCTCTCTGGGAGGGTGGAGGGAGGTCTAGGTCATCTCTCTGGGAGGGTGGAGGAAGGTCTGGTTCATGTCTCTCTGGAAGGGTGGAGGGAGGTCTGGTTCATCTCTCTGGGAGGGTGGAGGGAGGTCTGGTTCATCTCTCTGGGAGGGTGGGGTCTGGTTCATGTCTCTGGGAGGGTGGAGGGAGGTCTGGGTCATCTCTCTGGGAGGGTGGAGGAAGGTCTGGTTCATGTCTCTCTGGAAGGGTGGAGGGAGGTCTGGTTCATCTCTCTGGGAGGGTGGGGTCTGGTTCATGTCTCTGGGAGGGTGGAGGAAGGTCTGGTTCATGTCTCTGGGAGGGTGGAGAGAGGTCTGGTTCATCTCTCTGGGAGGGTGGAGGGAGGTCTGGTTCATGTCTCTGGGAGGGTGGAGAGAGGTCTGGTTCATGTCTCTGGGAGGGTGGAGAGAGGTCTGGTTCATGTCTCTGGGAGGGTGGAGGGAGGTCTGGTTCATGTCTCTCTGGGAGGGTGGAGGGGGGTCTGGTTCATGTCTCTCTGGGAGGGTGGAGAGAGGTCTGGTTCATGTCTCTGGGAGGGTGGAGAGAGGTCTGGTTCATCTCTCTGGGAGGGTGGAGGGGGTCTGGTTCATGTCTCTCTGGGAGGGTGGAGGGAGGTCTGGTTGATCTCTCTGGGAGGGTGGAGGGAGGTCTGGTTGATCTCTCTGGGAGGGTGGAGGGAGGTCTGGTTCATCTCTCTGGGAGGGTGGAGGGAGGTCTGGTTCATCTCTCTGGGAGGGTGGAGGGCGGTCTGGTTCATGTCTCTCTGGGAGGGTGGAGGGAGGTCTGGTTCATGTCTCTCTGGGAGGGTGGAGGGAGGTCTGGTTCATCTCTCTCTTGGAAGTTGGAGGGAGGTCTGGTTCATGTCTCTGGGAGGGTGGAGGGAGGTCTGGTTCATCCCTCTGGGAGGGTGGAGGGAGGTCTGGTTCATCTCTCTGGGAGGGTGGAGGGAGGTCTGGTTCATCTCTCTGGGAGGGTGGAGGGAGGTCTGGTTCATCTCTCTGGGAGGGTGGAGGGAGGTCTGGTTCATGTCTCTGGGAGGGTGGCGGGAGGTCTGGTTCATGTCTCTCTGGGAGGGTGGAGGGAGGTCTGGTTGATCTCTCTGGGAGGGTGGAGGGAGGTCTGGTTCATGTCTCTGGGAGGGTGGCGGGAGGTCTGGTTCATGTCTCTGGGAGGGTGGAGGGAGGTCTGGTTGATCTCTCTGGGAGGGTGGAGGGAGGTCTGGTTCATCTCTCTGGAAGGGTGGAGGGAGGTCTGGTTCATCTCTCTGGGAGGGTGGAGGGAGGTCTGGTTCATGTCTCTGGGAGGGTGGAGGGAGGTCTGGTTCATGTCTCTCTGGGAGGGTGGAGGGAGGTCTGGTTCATGTCTCTGGGAGGGTGGAGGGAGGTCTGGTTCATGTCTCTGGGAGGGTGGAGGGAGGTCTGGTTCATCTCTCTGGGAGGGTGGAGGGAGGTCTAGGTCATCTCTCTGGGAGGGTGGAGGAAGGTCTGGTTCATGTCTCTCTGGAAGGGTGGAGGGAGGTCTGGTTCATCTCTCTGGGAGGGTGGAGGGAGGTCTGGTTCATCTCTCTCTGGGAGGGTGGGGTCTGGTTCATGTCTCTGGGAGGGTGGAGGGAGGTCTGGGTCATCTCTCTGGGAGGGTGGAGGAAGGTCTGGTTCATGTCTCTCTGGAAGGGTGGAGGGAGGTCTGGTTCATCTCTCTGGGAGGGTGGGGTCTGGTTCATGTCTCTGGGAGGGTGGAGGAAGGTCTGGTTCATGTCTCTGGGAGGGTGGAGAGAGGTCTGGTTCATCTCTCTGGGAGGGTGGAGGGAGGTCTGGTTCATGTCTCTGGGAGGGTGGAGAGAGGTCTGGTTCATGCCTCTGGGAGGGTGGAGAGAGGTCTGGTTCATGTCTCTGGGAGGGTGGAGGGAGGTCTGGTTCATGTCTCTCTGGGAGGGTGGAGGGGGGTCTGGTTCATGTCTCTCTGGGAGGGTGGAGAGAGGTCTGGTTCATGTCTCTGGGAGGGTGGAGAGAGGTCTGGTTCATCTCTCTGGGAGGGTGGAGGGGGGTCTGGTTCATGTCTCTCTGGGAGGGTGGAGGGAGGTCTGGTTGATCTCTCTGGGAGGGTGGAGGGAGGTCTGGTTCATCTCTCTGGGAGGGTGGAGGGAGGTCTGGTTCATCTCTCTGGGAGGGTGGAGGGAGGTCTGGTTCATGTCTCTCTGGGAGGGTGGAGGGAGGTCTGGTTCATGTCTCTCTGGGAGGGTGGAGGGAGGTCTGGTTCATCTCTCTCTGGAAGTTGGAGGGAGGTCTGGTTCATGTCTCTGGGAGGGTGGAGGGAGGTCTGGTTCATCCCTCTGGGAGGGTGGAGGGAGGTCTGGTTCATGTCTCTCTGGGAGGGTGGAGGGAGGTCTGGTTCATGTCTCTGGGAGGGTGGCGGGAGGTCTGGTTCATGTCTCTGGGAGGGTGGAGGGAGGTCTGGTTGATCTCTCTGGGAGGGTGGAGGGAGGTCTGGTTCATCTCTCTGGGAGGGTGGAGGGAGGTCTGGTTCATCTCTCTGGGAGGGTGGAGGGAGGTCTGGATCATGTCTCTCTGGGAGGGTGGAGGGAGGTCTGGTTCATGTCTCTCTGGGAGGGTGGAGGGAGGTCTGGTTCATGGCTCTCTGGGAGGTTGGAGGGAGGTCTGGTTCATGTCTCTGGGAGGGTGGAGGGAGGTCTGGTTCATCTCTCTGGGAGGGTGGAGGGAGGTCTGGTTCATCTCTCTGGGAGGGTGGAGGGAGGTCTGGTTCATCTCTCTGGAAGGGTGGAGGGAGGTCTGGTTCATCTCTCTGGGAGGGTGGAGGGAGGTCTGGTTCATGTCTCTGGGAGGGTGGAGGGAGGTCTGGTTCATGTCTCTCTGGGAGGGTGGAGGGAGGTCTGGTTCATGTCTCTGGGAGGGTGGAGGGAGGTCTGGTTCATCTCTCTGGGAGGGTGGAGGGAGGTCTGGTTCATCTCTCTGGGAGGGTGGAGGGAGGTCTGGTTCATCTCTCTGGAAGGGTGGAGGGAGGTCTGGTTCATCTCTCTGGGAGGGTGGGGTCTGGTTCATCTCTCTGGGAGGGTGGAGGGAGGTCTGGGTCATCTCTCTGGGAGGGTGGAGGAAGGTCTGGTTCATGTCTCTCTGGAAGGGTGGAGGGAGGTCTGGTTCATCTCTCTGGGAGGGTGGAGGGAGGTCTGGGTCATCTCTCTGGGAGGGTGGAGGAAGGTCTGGTTCATGTCTCTCTGGGAGGATGGAGGGAGGTCTGGTTCATGTCTCTGGGAGGGTGGAGGGAGGTCTGGGTCATCTCTCTGGGAGGGTGGAGGAAGGTCTGGTTCATGTCTCTCTGGAAGGGTGGAGGGAGGTCTGGTTCATCTCTCTGGGAGGGTGGTGTCTGGTTCATGTCTCTGGGAGGGAGGAGGAAGGTCTGGTTCACGTCTCTCTGGGAGGGTGGAGGGAGGTCTGGTTGATCTCTCTGGAAGAGTGGAGGGAGGTCTGGTTCATCTCTCTGGGAGGGTGGGGTCTGGTTCATGTCTCTGGGAGGGTGGAGGAAGGTCTGGTTCATGTCTCTGGGAGGGTGGAGGGAGGTCTGGTTCATGTCTCTGGGAGGGTGGAGAGAGGTCTGGTTCATGTCTCTGGGAGGGTGGAGGGAGGTCTGGTTCATGTCTCTCTGGGAGGGTGGAGGGGGGTCTGGTTCATGTCTCTCTGGGAGGGTGGAGAGAGGTCTGGTTCATGTCTCTGGGAGGGTGGAGAGAGGTCTGGTTCATCTCTCTGGGAGGGTGGAGGGGGGTCTGGTTCATGTCTCTCTGGGAGGGTGGAGGGAGGTCTGGTTGATCTCTCTGGGAGGGTGGAGGGAGGTCTGGTTCATCTCTCTGGGAGGGTGGAGGGAGGTCTGGTTCATCTCTCTGGGAGGGTGGAGGGAGGTCTGGTTCATGTCTCTCTGGGAGGGTGGAGGGAGGTCTGGTTCATGTCTCTCTGGGAGGGTGGAGGGAGGTCTGGTTCATCTCTCTCTTGGAAGTTGGAGGGAGGTCTGGTTCATGTCTCTGGGAGGGTGGAGGGAGGTCTGGTTCATCCCTCTGGGAGGGTGGAGGGAGGTCTGGTTCATGTCTCTCTGGGAGGGTGGAGGGAGGTCTGGTTCATGTCTCTCTGGGAGGGTGGAGGGAGGTCTGGTTCATCTCTCTCTCGGAAGTTGGAGGGAGGTCTGGTTCATGTCTCTGGGAGGGTGGAGGGAGGTCTGGTTCATCCCTCTGGGAGGGTGGAGGGAGGTCTGGTTCATCTCTCTGGGAGGGAAGAGGGAGGTCTGGTTCATATCTCTCTGGGAGGGTGGAGGGAGGTCTGGTTCATCTCTCTGGGAGGGTGGAGGGGGTCTGGTTCATGTCTCTCTGGGAGGGTGGAGGGAGGTCTGGTTCATCTCTCTGGGAGGGTGGAGGGAGGTCTGGTTCATGTCTCTCTGGGAGGGAAGAGGGAGGTCTGGTTCATGTCTCTCTGGGAGGGTGGAGGGAGGTCTGGTTCATCTCTGGGAGGGTGGAGGGAGGTCTGGTTCATCTCTCTGGGAGGGTGGAGGGAGGTCTGGTTCATCTCTCTGGGAGGGTGGAGGGAGGTCTGGTTCATGTCTCTCTGGGAGGGAAGAGGGAGGTCTGGTTCATGTCTCTCTGGGAGGGTGGAGGGAGGTCTGGTTCATGTCTCTCTGGGAGGGTGGAGGGATGAACTCTCGCCTGTCCTGACCTCGAGCCTGCCTATCCACTGGTACTGTTTGGACTCTGACCTGGTTGATGAACTCTCGCCTGTCCTGACCTCGAGCCTGCCTATCCACTGGTACTGTTTGGACTCTGACCTGGTTGATGAACTCTCGCCTGTCCTGACCTCGAGCCTGCCTATCCACTGGTACTGTTTGGACTCTGACCTGGTTGATGAACCCCTGCGTGTCCTGACCTCGAGCCTGCCTATCCACTGGTACTGTTTGGACTCTGACCTGGTTGATGAACCCCTGCCTGTCCTGACCTCGAGCCTGCCTATCCACTGGTACTGTTTGGACTCTGTCCTGGTTGATGAACTCTCGCCTGTCCCCGACCTGCCTTTTGCCTACTCCCTTTTGGTATAATAAATATTGGAGCTCAACCATCTGCCTCCTGAGTTTGCATTTGGGTCACGTCTTGTGCCCTTGTAGTTTCACCTTGTTGTTACATCCTCATGGCACCATTGGAAATGAGACTCTGGTCTCAACTGGTCTCCTCTAATTAAATCACAGTTAATAAAAACAAGAGAGTTGAGAGAGACTCAGTTGTCACTTCTTTTTTTAAATCGAGTCGCTTTGTCCCACAGAGGGCTGTCTGCGACACCCTCAGGTGTCAATCTAAAGAGAAGGACGAGAGAGAGGGAGAGCGTAGAACAATTAACTGACATATCAATCTGAAACTCATTTTAGAGAGACGCTTCTTCTCTCCCGGTGGTATAGTTGAAGTGGAACACACTCACGATCCCGCGCCCCACCTCACCTTGCCTCACCTTGCCTCACCCAGCCTCACCTCGTCTCACCTCACCTCACCTCGTCTCACCTCAGCGCGTTTCACCTCGTCTCACCTCACCTCACCTCGTCTCACCTCACAGTCATTTACCTAAGAGGAGAGGGATGACATAAATGTAATTTCTCTCTCTCTCTCGTGTATCTCTGTGGAGAAACATATGAAGCTGTTGAGGTGTGACTGCAGGATGAAAGGATATATATATATATATATCCCATTTAGCAGACGCTTTTGTCCAAAGCGACTTACAAGTCGGCTGGGGCCACTACTTTTTTACATATGGGTGGTCCCAGCGGGAATCGAACCCACGATGCTTGGCGTTGCAAGCGCCATGCTCTACCGACTGAGCCACACAGGACCCGGATGGCGTTAACTGGATTCCCTCTGAGGATCCTCTCAGATAATGACCTCAAACAGACTCCCAGATGTTTTGCATGGAATAATCTGCACTCATTTTGCCCCGCAGAACGTTGCATACGTGTAGTTTATTCTGATTAAAACCACTATGAGGCATCTCTAGTAACGGAGAAAAAAAAAAAACCTGTTTATACCCACAACGCACTTCAGCCCAGTTTAAACACGAAAAGGAGAATCAGTTGAAGTATCCTGGGCTTAAGGAATGTTCTCTGGACATCTCTAGTAATCCCGAGTTCATGGCAAGTGGGAAACAGGGGGAGATACTGTCACGTCAACTTCACGTCATGTCGCCTGGTCGTAATATACCAGCCCCCTCTACTGGTCACATGTAGACATGACAACCAGTTCACAGGGTTCCCAGCTGAGGGTCTCCTAGTATTATAGTGGGCAGCTTTGTTTAGGGACTTTAACCACACGAAGACCATCACTTGTGAAACGACTGAGGGATGAGAATAGGCAGCTGAATCCAGGAAGAATCATAAGTGTTTGTGTCAGTTTGAAAACGACATTGATTTACTGAGGACGTGAGGACTTCTAGGAATGTGACGTTGTACCAACCTGTCACTTAACCTCTTGAAACTCCCCATCTCGGATCTGGGATTGTGACTAAGCCTCAGGCTCATTAGCATAATGCAACGTTAACGATTTCTGAAAATCGCAAATAAAATTAAAATAATGCGTTTGCTCTCAAGCTTAGCCTTTTCTTAACAACACTGTCATCTCAGATTTTCAAAATATGCTTTTGAACCATAGAAATTGACTAATTTGTGTAAGAGTATGCAAAGCTAGCATAGCATTTTGTGTAGCATGTAGCACGCAACATTTTCACAAAAGCCAGATAACCAAATAAATAAAATCATTTACCTTTGAAGAGCTTCTGATGTTTTCAATGAGGAGACTCCCAGCCACATACCAAATGCGCAGTGTTTCCTGAAAGCGTCTGTGTGTAGGAGAAATCGTTCCGTTTTCTACATTGCGCCTGGCTACCGAAACGAACCGAAAATGCAGTCACCTACAACGTGAAACTTTTTCCGGATTAACTACATAATATCGACCGAAACATGGCAAACGTTGTTTGGAATCAATCCTCAAGGTGTTTTTTCACATATCTCTTCATTGACATGCAGTTCGTGGAAGCTTGCTTCTCTCTCTGTGCCCCATGGAAAAATACTGGCAGGTGACTTTTGCGCACCAATTTCGGCGCAGGACACCGGGCGGACACGTGGTAAATGTGGTCTCTTATGGTCAATCTTCCAACGATCTGCCTACAAATACGTCACAATGCTGCAGACACCTTGGGGAAACAACAGAAAGGGCAGACTCATTCCTCTTGCGTTCACAGCCATATAAGGAGATCATGAAAGACAGAGCCTCAAAAATCCTTGTCATTTCCTGGATGCCAAGTCATCTTGGTTTTGCCTGAAGCTCACGTTAAAGGGCACGCACAGAGAAGATATTTGTATTTCTGGACACGTCAGAGTGTTTTCTTTCGAACAGTAGCAATTATATGCATAGTCGAGCATCTTTTTGTGACAAAATATCTTGTTTAAAACGGGAACGTTTTTCTTCCAAAAATGAAATAGCGCCACCATAAGTGTAAGAGGTTAAGTTGTCAGTAGCTCCCCTGTGTTCCTATTCATCATTATAGCTACATCTGTTCTTCAGACATTAGGAGTCTGTGACATACCAGTCATACCAGACACAGAGACTGGCCTGTCATACCAGACACAGAGACTGGCCTGTCATACCAGACACAGAGACTGGCCTGTCATACCAGACACAGAGACTGGCCTGTCATACCAGACACAGAGACTGGCCTGACATACCAGACTCTGATACACAGAGACTGGCCTGTCATACCAGACACAGAGACTGGACTGTCATACCAGACTCTGATACACAGAGACTGGCCTGTCATACCAGACACAGAGACTGGCCTGTCATACCAGACACAGAGACTGGCCTGTCATACCAGACACAGAGACTGGCCTGTCATACCAAACACAGAGACTGGCCTGTCATACCAGACACAGAGACTGGCCTGTCATACCAGACACAGAGACTGGCCTGTCATACCAGACACAGAGACTGGCCTGTTATACCATACACAGAGACTGGCCTGTCATACCAGACACAGAGACTGGCCTGTCATACCAGACACAGAGACTGGCCTGTCATACCAGACACAGAGACTGGCCTGTCATACCATACACAGAGACTGGCCTGTCATACCAGACACAGAGACTGGCCTGTCATACCAGACTCTGATACACAGAGACTAGCCTGTCATACCAGACACAGAGACTGGCCTGTCATACCAGACACAGAGACTGGCCTGTCATACCAGACACAGAGACTGGCCTGTCATACCAGACACAGAGACTGGCCTGTCATACCAGACACAGAGACTGGCCTGTCATACCAGACACAGAGACTGGCCTGTCATACCAGACACAGAGACTGGCCTGTCATACCAGACACAGAGACTGGCCTGTCATACCAGACACAGAGACTGGCCTGTCATACCAGACACAGATACTGGCCTGTCATACCAGACACAGAGACTGGCCTGTCATACCAGACAGAGACTGGCCTGTCATACCAGACACAGAGACTGGCCTGTCATACCAGACACAGAGACTGGCCTGTCATACCAGACACAGAGACTGGCCTGTAATACAAGACACAGAGACTGGCCTGTCATACCCGAAACAGAGACTGGCCTGTCATACCAGACACAGAGACTGGCCTGTCATACCAGACACAGAGACTGGCATGTCATACCAGACACAGAGACTGGCCTGTCATACCAGACATAGAGACTGGCCTGTCATACCAGATAAAGAGACTGGCCTGTCATACCAGACACAGAGACTGGCCTGTCATACCAGACTCTGATACACAGAGACTGGCCTGTCATACCATACAAAGAGACTGGCCTGTCATACCAGACACAGAGACTGGCCTGTCATACCAGACACAGAGACTGGCCTGTCATACCAGACACAGAGACTGGCCTGTCATACCAGACACAGAGACTGGCCTGTCATACCATACACAGAGACTGGCCTGTCATACCAGACACAGAGACTGGACTGTCATACCATACACAGAGACTGGCCTGACATACCAAACACAGAGACTGGCCTGTCATACCAGACTCTGATACACAGAGACTAGCCTGTCATACCAGACACAGAGACTGGCCTGTCATACCAGACACAGAGACTGGCCTGTCATACCAGACACAGAGACTGGCCTGTCATACCAGACACAGAGACTGGCCTGTCATACCAGACACAGAGACTGGCCTGTCATACCAGACACAGAGACTGGCCTGTCATACCAGACACAGAGACTGGCCTGTCATACCAGACACAGAGACTGGCCTGTCATACCAGACACAGAGACTGGCCTGTCATACCAGACACAGATACTGGCCTGTCATACCAGACACAGAGACTGGCCTGTCATACCAGACAGAGACTGGCCTGTCATACCAGACACAGAGACTGGCCTGTCATACCAGACAGAGAGACTGGCCTGTCATACCAGACACAGAGACTGGCCTGTAATACAAGACACAGAGACTGGCCTGTCATACCCGAAACAGAGACTGGCCCGTCATACCAGACACAGAGACTGGCCTGTCATACCAGACACAGAGACTGGCATGTCATACCAGACACAGAGACTGGCCTGTCATACCAGACATAGAGACTGGCCTGTCATACCAGATAAAGAGACTGGCCTGTCATACCAGACACAGAGACTGGCCTGTCATACCAGACTCTGATACACAGAGACTGGCCTGTCATACCATACAAAGAGACTGGCCTGTCATACCAGACACAGAGACTGGCCTGTCATACCAGACACAGAGACTGGCCTGTCATACCAGACACAGAGACTGGCCTGTCATACCAGACACAGAGACTGGCCTGTCATACCATACACAGAGACTGGCCTGTCATACCAGACACAGAGACTGGACTGTCATACCATACACAGAGACTGGCCTGACATACCAAACACAGAGACTGGCCTGTCATACCAGACTCTGATACACAGAGACTGGCCTGTCATACCAGACACAGAGACTTGCCTGTCATACCATACACAGAGACTGGCCTGTCATACCAGACACGGAGACTGGCCTGTCATACCATACACAGAGACTGCCCTGTCATACGAGACACAGAGACTGGCCTGTCATACCAGACACAGAGACTGGCCTGTCATACCAGACTCTTGATACACAGAGACTGGCCTGTCATACCAGACTCTTGATACACAGAGACTGGCCTGTCATACCAGACTCTTGATACACAGAGACTGGCCTGTCATACCAGACACAGAGACCGGCCTGTCATACCATACACAGAGACTGGCCTGTCATACCAGACTCTGATACACAGAGACTGGCCTATCATACCAGACTCTGATACACAGAGACTGGCCTGTCATACCAGACTCTGATACAAAGAGACTTGCCTGTCATACCAGACACAGAGACTGGCCTGTCATACCAGACTCTGATACAAAGAGACTTGCCTGTCATACCAGAGACAGTGAAACGGAGAGGACAGAGATAGTGGCCTGGCAGAGCAGAGCAGAGCAGGGCTGCTTTCAACATGGTGGATTGATCTGAGGAGAGGAGAGCTGTCTTCTCCATGGTGGATTGATCTGAGGAGAGGAGAGCTGTCTTCTCCATGGTGGATTGATCTGAGGAGAGGAGAGCTGTCTTCTCCATGGTGGATTGATCTGAGGAGAGGAGAGCTGTCTTCTCCATGGCGGATTGATCTGAGGAGAGGAGAGCTGTCTTCTCCATGGTGGATTGATCTGAGGAGAGGAGAGCTGTCTTCTCCATGGCGGATTGATCTGAGGAGAGGAGAGCTGTCTTCTCCATGGTGGATTGATCTGAGGAGAGGAGAGCTGTCTTCTCCATGGTGGATTGATCTGAGGAGAGGAGAGCTGTCTTCTCCATGGTGGATTGATCTGAGGAGAGGAGAGCTGTCTTCTCCATGGTGGATTGATCTGAGGAGAGGAGAGCTGTCTTCTCCATGGTGGATTGATCTGAGGAGAGGAGAGCTGTCTTCTCCATGGCGGATTGATCTGATGAGAGGAGAGCTGTCTTCTCCATGGCGGATTGATCTGAGGAGAGGAGAGCTGTCTTCTCCATGGTGGATTGATCTGAGGAGAGGAGAGCTGTCTTCTCCATGGTGGATTGATCTGAGGAGAGGAGAGCTGTCTTCTCCATGGCGGATTGATCTGAGGAGAGGAGAGCTGTCTTCTCCATGGTGGATTGATCTGAGGAGAGGAGAGCTGTCTTCTCCATGGTGGATTGATCTGAGGAGAGGAGAGCTGTCTTCTCCATGGTGGATTGATCTGAGGAGAGGAGAGCTGTCTTCTCCATGGCGGATTGATCTGAGGAGAGGAGAGCTGTCTTCTCCATGGTGGATTGATCTGAGGAGAGCTGTCTTCTCCATGGCGGATTGATATGAGGAGAGGAGAGCTGTCTTCTCCATGGTGGATTGATCTGAGGAGAGGGGAGCTGTCTTCTCCATGGTGGATTGATCTGAGGAGAGGAGAGCTGTCTTCTCCATGGTGGATTGATCTGAGGAGAGGAGAGCTGTCTTAATTTGGTAGTCATGTGATTAACCAGAGGTGTGGACACGAGTAACAAATATGATGACTTGCAACTCGACTTTGACTTTAACACCAATGACTCGTGACTTGACTTGGACTTGAGCCTTTTGACTCAACCCGACTTGATACCCTTCCTGACCCTCCCCGACCCTCCCCAAGCCCAAATAATACAAATTATGCTATTAACAAAAGTGTGCAGCGCATCAACTCTTCATTTAACGGATTACAGTTTGAATCGGACAGCAGCCAATCAAATTGCGTGTGGCAGTGCAAGGAACGTCGGTGGGTGAATTTAGAAGGAGCCCTTGGAAAGATGATACCCCAAGTTATTAGTTTTCGGATATAAAGACGACGCTGTATCAACATAAACGGATTGCAACTTTCAAAACACGCGGGAAGAAAATGACAGACGGAGGCGGAAAACAATTTCCAACTTTGTTCGACGTTTGAAGCTGCACAAAGAACGGTAAGTCATGTCTGGAGCCTGTATTGTCATGTCTGGAGCCTGTATTGTCATGTCTGGAGCCTGTATTGTCATGGCTGGAGCCTGTATTGTCATGTCTGGAGCCTGTATTGTCATGTCTGGAGCCTGTATTGTCATGTCTGGAGCCTGTATTGTCATGTCTGGAGCCTGTATTGTCATGTCTGGAGCCTGTATTGTCATGTCTGGAGCCTGTATTGTCATGGCTGGAGCCTGTATTGTCATGTCTGGAGCCTGTATTGTCATGGCTGGAGCCTGTATTGTCATGGCTGGAGCCTGTATTGTCATGTCTGGAGCCTGTATTGTCATGTCTGGAGCCTGTATTGTCATGTCTGGAGCCTGTATTGTCATGTCTGGAGCCTGTATTGTCATGGCTGGAGCCTGTATTGTCATGTCTGGAGCCTGTATTGTCATGGCTGGAGCCTGTATTGTCATGGCTGGAGCCTGTATTGTCATGTCTGGAGCCTGTATTGTCATGGCTGGAGCCTGTATTGTCATGTCTGGAGCCTGTATTGTCATGGCTGGAGCCTGTATTGTCATGTCTGGAGCCTGTATTGTCATGTCTGGAGCCTGTATTGTCATGTCTGGAGCCTGTATTGTCATGGCTGGAGCCTGTATTGTCATGGCTGGAGCCTGTATTGTCATGTCTGGAGCCTGTATTGTCATGTCTGGAGCCTGTATTGTCATGGCTGGAGCCTGTATTGTCATGGCTGGAGCCTGTATTGTCATGGCTGGAGCCTGTATTGTCATGGCTGGAGCCTGTATTGTCATGGCTGGAGCCTGTATTGTCATGGCTGGAGCCTGTATTGTCATGTCCTCACTGCTAGTGATGGCTGGAGCCTGTATTATCATGTCTGAAGCCTGTATTGTCATGTCTGGAGCCTGTATTGTCCTCACTGCTAGTGATGTCTGGAGCCTGTATTGTCATGTCTGGAGCCTGTATTGTCATGTCTGGAGCCTGTATTGTCATGGCTGGAGCCTGTATTGTCATGTCTGGAGCCTGTATTGTCATGGCTGGAGCCTGTATTGTCATGGCTGGAGCCTGTATTGTCATGTCTGGAGCCTGTATTGTCATGGCTGGAGCCTGTATTTTCATGTCTGGAGCCTGTATTGTCATGGCTGGAGCCTGTATTGTCATGTCTGGAGCCTGTATTGTCATGGCTGGAGCCTGTATTGTCATGTCTGGAGCCTGTATTGTCATGGCTGGAGCCTGTATTGTCATGGCTGGAGCCTGTATTGTCATGTCTGGAGCCTGTATTGTCATGGCTGGAGCCTGTATTGTCATGGCTGGAGCCTGTATTGTCATGTCTGGAGCCTGTATTGTCATGTCTGGAGCCTGTATTGTCATGTCTGGAGCCTGTATTATCATGGCTGGAGCCTGTATTGTCATGGCTGGAGCCTGTATTGTCATGGCTGGAGCCTGTATTGTCATGTCTGGAGCCTGTATTGTCATGGCTGGAGCCTGTATTGTCATGGCTGGAGCCTGTATTGTCATGTCTGGAGCCTGTATTATCATGGCTGGAGCCTGTATTATCATGGCTGGAGCCTGTATTATCATGGCTGGAGCCTGTATTGTCATGGCTGGAGCCTGTATTGTCATGGCTGGAGCCTGTATTGTCATGTCTGGAGCCTGTATTGTCATGGCTGGAGCCTGTATTGTCATGTCTGGAGCCTGTATTGTCATGTCCTCACTGCTAGTGATGGCTGGAGCCTGTATTATCATGTCTGGAGCCTGTATTGTCATGTCCTCACTGCTAGTGATGTCTGGAGCCTGTATTGTCATGTCTGGAGCCTGTATTGTCATGTCCTCACTGCTAGTGATGTCTGGAGCCTGTATTGTCATGTCTGGAGCCTGTATTGTCATGGCTGGAGCCTGTATTGTCATGGCTGGAGCCTGTATTGTCATGTCTGGAGCCAGTATTGTCATGGCTGGAGCCTGTATTGTCATGGCTGGAGCCTGTATTGTCATGTCTGGAGCCTGTATTGTCATGTCTGGAGCCTGTATTGTCATGGCTGGAGCCTGTATTGTCATGGCTGGAGCCTGTATTGTCATGTCTGGAGCCTGTATTGTCATGGCTGGAGCCTGTATTGTCATGTCTGGAGCCTGTATTGTCATGTCCTCACTGCTAGTGATGTCTGGAGCCTGTATTGTCATGTCTGGAGCCTGTATTGTCATGGCTGGAGCCTGTATTGTCATGTCTGGAGCCTGTATTGTCATGGCTGGAGCCTGTATTGTCATGGCTGGAGCCTGTATTGTCATGTCTAGAGCCTGCATTGTCATGGCTGGAGCCTGTATTGTCATGTCCTCACTGCTAGTGATGGCTGGAGCCTGTATTGTCATGTCCTCACTGCTAGTGATGGCTGGAGCCTGTATTATCATGTCTGGAGCCTGTATTGTCATGTCTGGAGCCTGTATTGTCATGTCTGGAGCCTGTATTGTCATGTCTGGAGCCTGTATTGTCATGTCCTCACTGCTAGTGATGTCTGGAGCCTGTATTGTCATGTCTGGAGCCTGTATTGTCATGTCTGGAGCCTGTATTGTCATGTCTGGAGCCTGTATTGTCATGTCTGGAGCCTGTATTGTCATGTCTGGAGCCTGTATTGTCATGTCTGGAGCCTGTATTGTCATGTCTGGAGTCTGTATTGTCATGTCCTTACTGCTAGTGATGTCTGGAGCCTGTATTGTCATGTCTGGAGCCTTTATTGTCATGTCCTCACTGCTAGTGATGTCTGGAGCCTGTATTGTCATGTCTGGAGCCTGTATTGTCATGTCCTCACTGCTAGTGATGTCTGGAGCCTGTATTGTCATGTCTGGAGCCTGTATTGCCATGTCTGGAGCCTGTATTGTCATGTCCTCACTGCTAGTGATGTCTGGAGCCTGTATTGTCATGGCTGGAGCCTGTATTGTCATGTCTGGAGCCTGTATTGTCATGTCCTCACTGCTTGTGATGTCTGGAGCCTGTATTGTCATGTCCTCACTGCTAGTGATGTCTGGAGCCTGTATTGTCATGGCTGGAGCCTGTATTGTCATGTCCTCACTGCTAGTGATGGCTGGAGCCTGTATTATCATGTCTGGAGCCTGTATTGTCATGTCTGGAGCCTGTATTGTCATGTCCTCACTGCTAGTGATGTCTGGAGCCTGTATTGTCATGTCTGGAGCCTGTATTGTCATGTCCTCACTGCTAGTGATGTCTGGAGCCTGTATTGTCATGTCTGGAGCCTGTATTGTCATGGCTGGAGCCTGTATTGTCATGGCTGGAGCCTGTATTGTCATGTCTGGAGCCTGTATTGTCATGTCTGGAGCCAATATTGTCATGGCTGGAGCCTGTATTGTCATGGCTGGAGCCTGTATTGTCATGTCTGGAGCCTGTATTGTCATGTCTGGAGCCTGTATTGTCATGGCTGGAGCCTGTATTGTCATGGCTGGAGCCTGTATTGTCATGGCTGGAGCCTGTATTGTCATGTCTGGAGCCTGTATTGTCATGGCTGGAGCCTGTATTGTCATGTCTGGAGTCTGTATTGTCATGTCCTCACTGCTAGTGATGTCTGGAGCCTGTATTGTCATGTCTGGAGCCTGTATTGTCATGGCTGGAGCCTGTATTGTCATGGCTGGAGCCTGTATTGTCATGTCTAGAGCCTGCATTGTCATGGCTGGAGCCTGTATTGTCATGGCTGGAGCCTGTATTGTCATGGCTGGAGCCTGTATTGTCATGTCTGGAGCCTGTATTGTCATGTCTGGAGCCTGTATTGTCATGTCCTCACTGCTAGTGATGTCTGGAGCCTGTATTGTCATGTCTGGAGCCTGTATTGTCATGTCTGGAGCCTGTATTGTCATGTCTGGAGCCTGTATTGTCATGGCTGGAGCCTGTATTGTCATGGCTGGAGCCTGTATTGTCATGGCTGGAGCCTGTATTGTCATGTCCTCACTGCTAGTGATGGCTGGAGCCTGTATTATCATGTCTGGAGCCTGTATTGTCATGTCTGGAGCCTGTATTGTCATGTCCTCACTGCTAGTGATGTCTGGAGCCTGTATTGTCATGTCTGGAGCCTGTATTGTCATATCTGGAGCCTGTATTGTCATGTCTGGAGACTGTATTGTCATGTCTGGAGTCTGTATTGTCATGTCCTTACTGCTAGTGATGTCTGGAGCCTGTATTGTCATGTCTGGAGCCTTTATTGTCATGTCCTCACTGCTAGTGATGTCTGGAGCCTGTATTGTCCTGTCTGGAGCCTGTATTGTCATGTCTGGAGCCTGTATTGTCATGTCCTCACTGCTAGTGATGTCTGGAGCCTGTATTGTCATGTCTGGAGCCTGTATTGCCATGTCTGGAGCCTGTATTGTCATGTCCTCACTGCTAGTGATGTCTGGAGCCTGTATTGTCATGTCTGGAGCCTGTATTGTCATGTCTGGAGCCTGTATTGTCATGTCCTCACTGCTTGTGATGTCTGGAGCCTGTATTGTCATGTCCTCACTGCTAGTGATGTCTGGAGCCTGTATTGTCATGGCTGGAGCCTGTATTGTCATGTCTGGAGCCTGTATTGTCATGTCCTCACTGCTTGTGATGTCTGGAGCCTGTATTGTCATGTCCTCACTGCTTGTGATGTCTGGAGCCTGTATTGTCATGTCCTCACTGCTGGTGATGTCTGGAGCCTGTATTGTCATGTCTGGAGCCTGTATTGTCATGTCTGGAGCCTGTATTGTCATAAGCTCACTGCTAGTGATGTCTGGAGCTTGTATTGTTCCTCACTGTTTGCCAAGATTAGACTTGCAGATCGACTCGCCACCACGCTGTTTAGAGCTGGACAAGATCAAATGAGCACATTTGTGGCAGAGTGCCTCCTAGAATGACTGTGTACTGTCTTCCTAACCTGCTGATTACATTTGTGGCAGAGTGCCTCCGAGAATGGCTGTGTACTGTCTTCCTAACCTGCTGAATACATTTGTGGCAGAGTGCCTCCGAGAATGGCTGTGTACCGTCTTCCCAACCTGCTGAATACATTTGTGGCAGAGTGCCTCCGAGAATGGCTGTGTACTGTCTTCCTAACCTGCTGATTACGGCGAGTGCTTGAACCCCTGATTGGGTTTATGCTTCACACAAATCCCCCCCCCCTCTCAGCTGTCCTTACGCCGTTTTGAGCGTTTTCT
This sequence comes from Oncorhynchus masou masou, assembly GCF_036934945.1. Lineage (NCBI taxonomy): Eukaryota > Metazoa > Chordata > Actinopteri > Salmoniformes > Salmonidae > Oncorhynchus > Oncorhynchus masou. Next base: position 402,694 of record NC_088238.1, on the reverse strand, counting down.
CCGCTGATAATGAATGAAGAACGGCGGTTTATTTCATCTGAGCCACCGCATTTAGATACGGTTTTACAGATAGAAATGCAATATATAGATCTGCACTCGATTCTCTATTCTACACGGCAAAGGCTGTTGCAGGTGATGTATTTCTAAACAACCTACCCCACATGACCAGACCCAGCCTACCACACCTGTCCTGCTGTCACAGAGAGAGAGAGGGGGGGTCTTTCTCATGGCTACCCATGTATTTCTAAACAACCTACCCCACATGACCCGACCCAGCCTACCACATCTGTCCTGCTGTCACAGAGAGAGGGGGGGTCTTTCTCATGGCCACACATGTATTTCTAAACAACCACCCCACATGACCAGACCCAGCCTACCACACTTGTCCTGCTGTCACAGAGAGAGAGAGGGGGGGTCTTTCTCATGGCCACACATGTATTTCCATGGAAATATAACGTTTATTTGGAAAGCAATAAAAATATCGATATTTTTAAAAGCATTCATGATTTGTGTAAATGTAATACACTATTACTCTTGTTAAAAATATGAAATGGTATTACATTTGGTGAAGAGCATATTATGACTTGTTTAGGACTCGAAACTGAAAGTTTAGGACATGAGACTTGACGGCCTTGACTTGACACTTGACTCGGACTTGCCTGTCTTGACTTGGGACTTGAGTGCTAAGACTTGAGACTTACTTGTGACTTGTTAAACAATGACTTGGTCCTACCTCTGTGATTAACTGTTTTCAGCAGTCTAATGGCTTGTGGGTAGAAGCTGTTCAGGTGCCTTTTGGTCACAGACTTGGCACTCCGGTACCGCTTGCCTAGATGGACCTGGAGGACTGAAGAGTGAGTGGTTCTGTTCTCTCTATCTATCTGTATGGTTCTGAACCTCCTCTGTTCTGTTCTATATCTATCTGTATGGTTCTGAACCCACTCTGTTCTGTTCTCTCTCTCTGTCTGTATGGTTCTGAACCTCCTCTGTTCTGTTCTCTCTATCTATCTGTATGGTTCTGAACCCCCTCTGTTCTGTTCTCTCTATCTATCTGTATGGTTCTGAACCCCCTCTGTTCTGTTCTCTCTATCTATCTGTATGGTTCTGAACCCCGTCTGTTCTGTTCTCTCTATCTATCTGTATGGTTCTGAACCCCCTCTGTTCTGTTCTCTCTATCTATCTGTATGGTTCTAAACCCCCTCTGTTCTGTTCTCTCTATCTATCTGTATGGTTCTGAACCCCCTCTGTTCTGTTCTCTCTATCTATCTGTATGGTTCTGAACCCCCTCTGTTCTGTTCTCTATCTATCTGTATGGTTCTGAACCTCCTCTGTTCTGTTCTCTATCTATCTGTATGGTTCTGAACCTCCTCTGTTCTGTTCTCTATCTATCTGTATGGTTCTGAACCTCCTATGTTCTGTTCTCTCTCTCTCTATCTGTAGAAGAGGTTATTGGAAGTAATTAATATCAGTCTCCAGGGTAACTGAGGGGTTTAGGAAAGTTAAACAGATTGATTATGTGCATAATGTAATGTAATGTAATGTAGCATAGTGGATGAGGGTCCAGGGAGAGAGAGAGCGAGAGAGAGAGACAGACAGACAGACAGACAGACAGACAGACAGACAGACAGACAGACAGACAGACAGAGGAGAAAAGGATGAAGGGCAGCAGACAGACAGACACCCTGAGACTACTACTAATGGAACTAAAGACACCCTGAGACTACTACTAATGGAACTAAAGACACCCTGAGACTACTACTAATGGAACTAAAGACACCCTGAGACTACTACTAATGGAACTAAAGACACCCTGAGACTACTACTAATGGAACTAAAGACACCCTGAGACTACTACTAATGGAACTAAAGACACCCTGAGACTACTACTAATGGAACTAAAGACACCCTGAGACTACTACTAATGGAATTAAAGACACCCCGAGACTACTACTAATGGAACTAAAGACACCCTGAGACTACTACTAATGGAACTAAAGACACCCTGAGACTACTACTAATGGAACTAAAGACACCCTGAGACTACTACTAATGGAACTAAAGACACCCTGAGACTACTACTAATGGAACTAAAGACACCCTGAGACTACTACTAATGGAACTAAAGACACCCTGAGACTACTACTAACGGAACTAAAGACATCCTGCGACCTCAACTAACGGGCTAAGGATTTGTCTGAAATGGCACCCTGTTCCCTATATAGTGCACTATGTGGCCTGGCCAAAAGTAGTGCACTATATAGTTGACAGGGTTCCATTTGAGACACAGCAGCACTATTATACAAGGTGAAGGAGAGGATCAATACACTATGTGTAATTATGAACCCACTGTCATTAATAAGGCCACATTGTAGATCAACATCTCCTTGGCAGTGACATATACCAAAACCATAGATATCACATAAAGTTCCTTTAAGGTCTTATCAAGGTAGACACAAAAACTTATTTTTTTGTTCCCGTGTAGTTTCATCACTGTCTGAAAAGCTCCCTGCCTTAAAATATAGCTATTCACCGTGTGAGCCCTTAAAAATCAATCAAAGCTTAGATGAAGCGTGTTATAGAGCCTGCTCTGTAAATCAAAGGGATTAGAGTCTTGAGAGCAGTGTGTTATAGAGCCTGCTCTGTAAATCAGAGGGATTAGAGTATTGAGAGCAGTGTGTTATAGAGCCTGCTCTGTAAATCAAAGGGAATGAGTCTTGAGAGCAGTGTGTTATAGAGCCTGCTCTGTAAATCAGAGGAATTAGAGTCTTGAGAGCAGTGTGTTATAGAGCCTGCTCTGTAAATCAAAGGGAATGAGTCTTGAGAGCAGTGTGTTATAGAGCCTGCTCTGTAAATCAGAGGAATTAGAGTCTTGAGAGCAGTGTGTTATAGAGCCTGCTCTGTAAATCAGAGGAATTAGAGTCTTGAGAGCAGTGTGTTATAGAGCCTGCTCTGTAAATCAGAGGAATTAGAGTCTTTAGAGCAGTGTGTTATAGAGCCTGCTCTGTAAATCAGAGGGAACATGTCTTGAGAGCAGTGTGTTATAGAGCCTGCTCTGTAAATCAGAGGGATTAGAGTCTTGAGAGCAGTGTGTTATAGAGCCTGCTCTGTAAATCAGAGGGAACATGTCTTGAGAGCAGTGTGTTATAGAGCCTGCTCTGTAAATCAGAGGAATTAGAGTCTTGAGAGCAGCGTGTTATAGAGCCTGCTCTGTAAATCAGAGGAATTAGAGTCTTGAGAGCAGTGTGTTATAGAGCCTGCTCTGTAAATCAGAGGGATTAGAGTCTTGAGAGCAGTGTGTTATAGAGCCTGCTCTGTAAATCAGAGGAATTAGAGTCTTGAGAGCAGTGTGTTATAGAGCCTGCTCTGTAAATCAGAGGAATTAGAGTCTTGAGAGCAGTGTGTTATAGAGCCTGCTCTGTAAATCAGAGGGAACGAGTCTTGAGAGCAGTGTGTTATAGAGCCTGCTCTGTAAATCAAAGGGAACGTGTCTTGAGAGCAGTGTGTTATAAAGCCTGCTCTGTAAATCAGAGGGATTAGAGTCTTGAGAGCAGTGTGTTATAGAGCCTGCTCTGTAAATCAGAGGAATTAGTCTTGAGAGCAGTGTGTTATAGAGCCTGCTCTGTAAATCAGAGGAATTAGAGTCTTGAGAGCAGTGTGTTATAGAGCCTGCTCTGTAAATCAGAGGACAAGTGTCTTGAGAGCAGTGTGTTATTGAGCCCTCTGTCTCCTCTCCTCCTCTCCTCTCCTCTCCTCTCCTCTCCTCTCCTCTCCTCTCTGTCTCCTCTCCTCTCTGACTCCTCTCCTCTCTGACTCCTCTCCTCTCTCTTGGCAGTGGCACCTAACTGATCCTGCCTAGAGTCCAACAGCACAATCCACTCCAGCGATTCAGCCTAGTGTTTGTAGGACAACACTTCCAGCTGCTCTCCAAGGCTCTTCTTTTCGCCACAGAGAAAGGGCCATTAAAGGGCCTGCAATCTCTCTCCGGATAGACAGTTTGCTGTTCTACAGAACCAAAGTGGTCATGTCCAGGCAGCTCCATCCACTGTCAGACAGCTCCATCCACCGGCAAACAGCTCCATCCACCGTCAGGCAGCTCCATCCACAGTGAGACAGCTCCAGCCACTGTCAGACAGCTCCATCCACTGTCAGACAGCTCCATCCTCTGTCAGGCAGCTCCATCCACTGTCAGGCAGCTCCATCCACTGTCAGACAGCTCCATCCACTGTCAGACAGCTCCATCCACTGTCAGGCAGCTGCAACCACCGTCAGACAGCTCCATCCACAGTCAGACAGCTCCATCCACAGTCAGGCAGCTCCATCCACCGTCAGACAGCTCCGCCCACCGTCAGGCAGCTCCATCCACCGTCAGACAGCTCCATCCACCGTCAGGCAGCTCCGCCCACCGTCAGGCAGCTCCATCCACCGTCAGACAGCTCCATCCACTGTCAGGCAGCTCCATCCACCGTCAGACAGCTCCGCCCACCGTCAGGCAGCTGCAACCACCGTCAGACAGCTCCATCCACAGTCAGACAGCTCCATCCACAGTCAGGCAGCTCCATCCACTGTCAGACAGCTCCATCCACCGTCAGACAGCTCCATCCACCGTCAGGCAGCTCCATCCACCGTCAGACAGCTCCATCCACAGTCAGACAGCTCCATCCACCGTCAGACAGCTCCGCCCACCGCCAGGCAGCTCCATCCACCGTCAGACAGCTCCATCCACAGTCAGACAGCTCCATCCACCGTCAGACAGCTCCGCCCACCGTCAGGCAGCTGCAACCACCGTCAGACAGCTCCATCCACCGTCAGACAGCTCCGCCCACCGTCAGGCAGCTGCAACCACCGTCAGACATCTCCATCCACCGTCAGACAGCTCCGCCCACCGTCAGGCAGCTCCATCCACCGTCAGACATCTCCATCCACCGTCAGGCAGCTCCATCCACAGTCAGACAGCTCCATCCACTGTCAGACAGCTCCATCCACAGTCAGGCAGCTCCATCCACTGTCAGACATCTCCATCCACCGTCAGACAGCTCCGCCCACCGTCAGGCAGCTCCATCCACCGTCAGACAGCTCCATCCACAGTCAGACAGCTCCATCCACTGTCAGACAGCTCCATCCACTGTCAGGCAGCTCCATCCACTGTCAGACAGCTCCATCCACTGTTAGGCAGCTCCATTCACAGTCAGACAGCTCCATCCACAGTCAGACAGCTCCATCCTCTGTCAGACAGCTCCATCCACAGTCAGACAGCTCCATCCTCTGTCAGACAGCTCCATCCTCTGTCAGACAGCTCCATCCTGTCAGACAGATTGAAATGGAGACATGGTCCTCTCCCTGCAGTCAGTGAGTCTAATCCCCATAGTTTGGTCATCACATCACCAGACGACGGCTTGTCTCTAACAGACTCACTGACAGAACTGAAACGGACCTGATGTTTAGTTTCTGTAGCGTATAGACACAGTTTCCTAAATAATAATGTCTCTGGATGAGACTGCTGATACTGAGTAACTGAGCTAGTTGACACATGAACAGTTTGGCTTGATACAATAGCGAGCTCTCTCCAAGTCTATCAGATAACTCTTTCCATCAGTAGTCAGAGTTTCTAAAGATAGTCTTCTAAATGTGTCTGTTTCTCCTCCCACTCCTTCCTCCGTCCTCTCCTCACCCATTCCTCTTCTCCCTCCTTCCTCCTCTCCTCCTCCCCCTCCTTCCTCCTCTCCTCACCCATTCCTCTTCTCCCTCCTTCCTCCTCTCCGCATCCATTCCTCTTCTAGCTCCTTCCTCCTCTCCTCTCCTGCCTCTACTCTTCTCCCTCCTTCCCTCACCCATTCCTCTTCTAGCTCCTTCCTCCTCTCCTTCCCTCACCCATTCCTCTTCTAGCTCCTTCCTCCTCTCCTCTCCTGCCTCTACTCTTCTCCCTCCTTCCCTCACTCATTCCTCTTCTAGCTCCTTCCTCCTCTCCTCTTTTCACCCATTCCTCTTCTAACTCCATCCTCCTCTCCTCTCCTCTTCTCCCTCCTTCCTCCTCTCCTCACCCATTTCTCTTCTAGCTCCTTCCTCCTCTCCTCTCCTCTCCTGCCTCTCCTCTTCTCCCGCCGTTCTCCCTCTCCCTCCCCCTTCTCCCTCTCCTCTCCTCCTCCTGCCTCTGCCCCTCCTCCCCTCTCTCCTTCCCGCTCTCCTCTCCTCCTCCCCCTCCTCTTCTCCCTCTCCTCTCCTCCCCCTGCCTCTGCCCCTCCACTTCTCCCTCCTTCCTCATCTCCTTCCCCCTCCTCCTCCCCCCATCCAGTTTTCTGGTGCTGCTGATACAGATGAATGATTACACACTTACACTCGCACAAACGCACTCACCCACACGCACCCACACACACCCACGCACACACTACACTATAGTTCTGACCTTCAGAATCAGTGAATACATTGCAGGTTAGCGTTTTTTGGTCATGAATATGGTTCTAGAGGCATTTCTGCAGAGTGGTCACCAGCTGGTTTTAACCATAACCTGATCCACACTGCTAACCCTAATACCTAACCTTTACCACACTGCGAAACCTAATGCCTAACCTTAACCTTACCCACACTGCTAACCCTAACGCCTAACCCTAACCACACTGCTAACCCTAATGACTAACCTTATCCACACTGCTAACCCTAACCCTAACCACACTAACCCTAACCACACTGCTAACCCTAATGCCTAACCTTATCCACACTGCTAACCCTAACGCCTAACCCTAACCACACTGCTAACCCTAATGACTAACTAGGTTAGCATTTTTTGGTCATGAATATGGTTCTGGAGGCATTTCTGCAGAGTGGTCACTAGCTGGTTTTAACCATAACCTTATCCACACTGCTATCCCTAATACCTAACCTTAACCACACTACTAACACTAATGCCTAACCTTAACCTTAAAACTTCTTAGGGCTGAAATCCCGTTAACGGGATCGATATGACAACAGCCAGTGAAAGTGCAGGGCGCCAAATTCAAAACAACAGAAATCTCATAATTAAAATTCCTCAAACATACATGTATCTTATACCGTTTTAAAGGTAATCTTGTTGTTAATCCCACCACAGTGTCCGATTTTAAATAGGCTTTACAGCGAAAGCACCACCAACGATCGTTAGGTCACCACATAGCCACAGAAAAACACAGCCATTTTTCCAGTCACAAAAAGCACAAATAGAGAGAAAATGAATCACTAACCTTTTGATGATCTTCATCAGATGACACTCATAGGACTTCATGTTACACAATACATGTATGTTTTGTTTGATAAAGTTCATATTTATATTTAAAAAATTGAGTTTACATTGGCGCGTTACGTTCACTAGTTCCAAAAACATCCAGTGATTTTGCATAGCCACATCGATTCAACAGAAATATTAATCATAAATGTTGATGAAAATACAAGTGTCACACATGGAACTATAGATATGCAGGTCCAGCCGAACGTCGGACGAAAAGTTCAAAAAGTTATATTACAGGTCATAGAAACATTTCAAACTAAGTATAGAATCAATTTTTAGGATGTTTTTATCATACATTTTCAATAACATTCCAACCAGAGAATTCCATTGTCTGTAGAAAAGCCATGGAACGCAGGTTGCTCTCATGTGAAATGCGTGTGACCAGGACCTGGCTCTCTGCCAGACCTCTGACTCAAAGAGCTCCAGTCCGGCCCCACATCACAGTAGAAGCATCATTCAAGTTTCTAAAGACGGTTGACATCTAGTGGAAGCCATAGGAAGTGTAACATAACCAATATCCCACTGTGTATTCAATAGGGCTTAGAGTTCAAAAACTACAAACCTCAGATTTCCCACTTCCTGGTTGGATTTTTTATCAGGTTTTTGCCTCCCATATGAGTTCTGTTATACTCTCATACATCATTCAAACAGTTTTAGAAACTTCCGAGTGTTTTCTATCCAAATGTACTAATAATATGCATATATTAGCAACTGGGACTGAGGAGCAGGCATTTTCCTCTGGGCACCTCTGAGCACCTTATTCATCCAAGCTACTCAATACTGCCCATGCAGCCATAAGAAGTTAACCACACTGCTAACCCTAATGCCTAACCTTAACCACACTGCTAACCCTAATGTCTAACCTTAACCACACTGCTAACCCTAATTCCTAACCTTAACCTTATCCACACTGCTAACCCTAATACCCAACCTTAACCTTAACCACACTGCTAACCCTAATGTCTAACCTTAACCACACTGCTAACCCTAATG
>NC_088238.1:336946-391946 GCF_036934945.1 Oncorhynchus masou masou | reverse complement strand
TCTCTCTCTCTCTCTCTCTCTCTCTCTCTGTCTCTCTCTCTCTGTCTCTCTCTCTCTGTCTCTCTCTCTCTCTCTCTCTCTCTCTCTCTCTCTCTCTCTCTCTATCCTCCCACTTCTCGTTCTTTCTCCCTCCCTCTCTCTCTCTCTCTCTCTCTCTCTCTGTCTCTCTCTCTCTATCAACTCTCTCTCTGCTGAAGTATGACCCACTTACAGCCCAGCTAATTTTCTTCCTATGTGTGTGAACTTGTCAGGCAAAGGTAGACACGCAGGCCTTGTCCGTCCTAGTCTATGCTGCTGTCTGAGTGGGTGGGTGTCTGAGTGGGTGGGGGGGTGGATGTCTGAGTGGCTGTCTGAGTGGGTGACTGTCTGAGTGGCTGTCTGAGTGAGTGGCTGTCTGAGTGGCTGACTGTCTGAGTGGGTGGCTGTCTGAGTGGCTGTCTGAGTGGCTGACTGTCTGAGTGGGTGACTGTCTGAGTGGCTGTCTGAGTGGCTGACTGTCTGAGTGGGTGGCTGTCTGAGTGGCTGTCTGAGTGGCTGTCTGAGTGGCTGTCTGAGTGGGTGACTGTCTGAGTGGCTGTCTGAGTGGGTGGGTGTCTGAGTGTGTGGGTGGGTGTCTGAGTTGGTGGCTGTCTGAGGGACTGGCTGTCTGAGTGGCTGTGGCTGTCTGAGTGGCTGACTGTCTGAGTGGCTGTCTGAGTGGGTGACTGTCTGAGTGGCTGTCTGAGTGGGTGGGTGTCTGAGTGGGTGGGTGTCTGAGTGGCTGTCTGAGTGGCTGTCTGAGTGAGTGGCTGTCTGAGTGGCTGACTGTCTGAGTGGCTGTCTGAGTGGCTGACTGTCTGAGTGGCTGACTGTCTGAGTGGCTGTCTGAGTGGGTGGGTGTCTGAGTGGCTGTCTGAGTGGCTGTCTGAGTGAGTGGCTGTCTGAGTGGGTGACTGTCTGAGTGGCTGCCTGAGTGGGTGGCTGTCTGAGTGGCTGCCTGAGTGGCTGCCTGAGTGGGTGGGTGTCTGAGTGGCTGCCTGAGTGGGTGGCTGTCTGAGTGGGTGGCTGTCTGAGTGGTGGCTGTCTGAGTGAGTGGCTGTCTGAGTGGGTGACTGTCTGAGTGGCTGCCTGAGTGGGTGGCTGTCTGAGTGGCTGACTGTCTGAGTGGGTGACTGTCTGAGTGGCTGTCTGAGTGGCTGACTGTCTGAGTGGGTGACTGTCTGAGTGGCTGTCTGAGTGGCTGTCTGAGTGGCTGCCTGAGTGGGTGACTGTCTGAGTGGCTGACTGTCTGAGTGGGTGACTGTCTGAGTGGCTGTCTGAGTGGCTGACTGTCTGAGTGGGTGGCTGTCTGAGTGGCTGACTGTCTGAGTGGGTGACTGTCTGAGTGGCTGTCTGAGTGGCTGACTGTCTGAGTGGGTGACTGTCTGAGTGGCTGTCTGAGTGGCTGTCTGAGTGGCTGTCTGAGTGGCTGACTGTCTGAGTGGCTGACTGTCTGAGTGGGTGGCTGTCTGAGTGGCTGACTGTCTGAGTGGGTGACTGTTTGAGTGGCTGTCTGAGTGGCTGACTGTCTGAGTGGGTGGCTGTCTGAGTGGCTGACTGTCTGAGTGGGTGGGTGTCTGAGTGGCTGTCTGAGTGGGGTGTCTGAGTGGGTGGGTGTCTGAGTGGCTGTCTGAGTGGGTGGTGTCTGAGTGGCTGTCTGAGTGGGTGGGTGTCTGAGTGGGTGGATGTCTGAGTGGGTGTCTGAGTGGGTGTCTGAGTGGGGGTGGGTGTCTGAGTGGCTGTCTGAGTGGGTGTCTGAGTGTGTCTGAGTGGGTGGGTGTCTGAGTGGCTGTCTGAGTGGGTGTCTGAGTGGGTGGGTGTCTGAGTGGCTGTCTGAGTGGGTGTCTGAGTGGGTGGGTGTCTGAGTGGCTGTCTGAGTGGGTGTCTGAGTGGGTGGGTGTCTGAGTGGCTGTCTGAGTGGGTGGGTGTCTGAGTGAGTGGGTGTCTGAGTGTGTGGGTGGGTGTCTGAGTGGGTGGGTGGGTGTCTGAGTGGGTGGGTGTCTGAGTGGCTGTCTGAGTGAGTGGGTGTGGGTGGCTGTGGGTGGGTGTCTGAGTGGGTGGGTGTCTGAGTGAGTGGGTGTCTGAGTGAGTGGGTGGGTGTCTGAGTGGGTGGGTGTCTGAGTGGCTGTCTGAGTGGGTGGCTGTCTGAGTGGGTGGGTGTCTGAGTGTGTGGGTGGGTGTCTGAGTTGGTGGCTGTCTGAGTGGCTGTCTGAGTGGGTGGCTGTCTGAGTGGGTGGCTGTCTGAGACGGTGGCTGTCTGAGTGGGTGGGTGTCTGAGTGGCCGTCTGAGTGGGTGGGTGGGTGTCTGAGTGGGTGGGTGTCTGAGTGGGTGGCTGTCTGAGACGGTGGCTGTCTGAGTGAGTGGCTGTCTGAGTGGGTGGGTGGGTGTCTGAGTGGGTGGGTGTCTGAGTGGGTGGCTGTCTGAGACGGTGGCTGTCTGAGTGAGTGGCTGTCTGAGTGGGTGGGTGTCTGAGTGGCTGTCTGAGTCGGTGTCTGATGTACTACTGGGGTAGTGATGATGGGAGCCTGATGGGAGCCTGATATAAACTTGGTAAAAACTTCAGGTCGTAGTGAAGTAAAGTTCGGCTGACATGTTGACTTTGTGACTTCATCTGATACTAATTCGTTTTTTCTCTCGTCATTTCTCCGTCGATCTCTTTCTCTCTCTCTCTCCATCTATAAATATCTCTCCCCTTTCCTCTCTCTTCCTCTACCCACCACTCTATCATTCCCTCTCCCTCTCTCTCTCTCCTCTCAATTTCGATTTCTGTCTCTCTCTCTCCTCCTCATCCCCTATTCCGTACACGTAGCTCTCTGTTTGCTGGTACTGCCCTAGGCGTTGCCTCTCTTGAGTGATTAATTGTCTTTCAAGGCTGCTTCTGCTCTCTCTGCAGTCCTGTCCCAACTCACACCCTCCTCCTGCTGATTAATGTGAGAGGATAACTTCCAGTGGGACAGACAGCACTACACAGTTTGAGAGAACTTCCACTGAGACAGACAACATTACACAGTGTGAGAGGAGAACTTCTACTGAGATAGACAGCATTACACAGTGAGAGGAGAACTTCTACTGAGACAGACAGCATTACACAGTGAGAGGAGAACTTCTACTGAGATAGACAGCATTACACAGTGAGAGGAGAACTTACACTGAGACAGACAACATTACACAGTGAGAGGAGAACTTACACTGAGACAGACAACATTACACAGTGAGAGGAGAACTTACACTGAGATAGACAGCATTACACAGTGAGAGGAGAACTTCTACTGAGACAGACAGCATTACACAGTGAGAGGAGAACTTACACTGAGACAGACAACATTACACAGTGTGAGAGGAGAACTTATACTGAGATAGACAGCATTACACAGTGAGAGGAGAACTTACACTGAGATAGACAGCATTACACAGTGAGAGGAGAACTTACACTGAGACAGACAACATTACACAGTGAGAGGAGAACTTACACTGAGACAGACAACATTACACAGTGAGAGGAGAACTTACACTGAGATAGACAGCATTACACAGTGAGAGGAGAACTTCTACTGAGACAGACAGCATTACACAGTGAGAGGAGAACTTCACTGAGATAGACAACATTACACAGTGAGAGGAGAACTTACACTGAGACAGACAGCATTACACAGTGAGAGAGGAGAACTTACACTGAGAGGAGAACAGACAGCATTACACAGTGAGAGGAGAACTTACACTGAGACAGACAGCATTACACAGTGTGAGAGGAGAACTTCTACTGAGATAGACAGCATTACACAGTGTGAGAGGAGAACTTCTACTGAGATAGACAGCATTACACAGTGTGAGAGGAGAACTTCTACTGAGACAGACAGCATTACACAGTGTGAGAGGAGAACTTCCACTGAGATAGACAACATTACACAGTGAGAGGAGAACTTCCACTGAGATAGACAACATTACACAGTGTGAGAGGAGAACTTCCACTGAGATAGACAACATTACACAGTGAGAGGAGAACTTCCACTGAGATAGACAGCATTACAGTTTGCAGAGTTACTGGAAGATAAACAGGACATAGCATTCAACATTCCTTTTAGCCATTTTCAATTTAAAAAAAAAATTGCACAGATTTTGTCTCATAACAACCCAATTAGGACAGGAGCGGAATGGTACCAACAACAAGACACCAGAGAGACGCCTATAACCACGGAGGAACATGGAGACTGAGATCGCATCACAAATAGGCCCCTGTTCACTTTATAAGGGCTCAGGGCCTATCGGGCTCTGGTCAACAGTAGTGGACTAAGAAGGTAACAAGTTGCCATTTGGGACCAACCTCAGAGATGCTAAATACAGAAATTCCCAGTGCCGACTCAGACCTGGGATGTGTTCTTTGTCACACGTTGGAACACTTTGCTCATCAACCCATATCGTAAAAAAAAAAAAAAATCGACATCAATTTATGTGATATGCCCGTTAGCAACATGCTGGCGAGTGTCTCAAGAGAGAGATAGTCTGTCTATTATTATAATGCTAACCGCGGCTAGTATTAGAAGCACGGGGGACTTTGAACTCAGAAAGTCAAAAACAATGTAATTATAATATGAAGGACTAGCTGGTAGGGCCTATAAAGTATATGCAGTGAAATACCTGGGGATTTGACTACAGTCAAAAACAATGTAACTATAAGATGTCATGCTATGTTGTTGTCTTAGGTCTCTCTTTATGTAGTGTAGTGGTGTCTCTCTTGTCATGCTATGTTGTTGTCTTAGGTCTCTCTTTATGTAGTGGTGTCTCTCTTGTCATGCTATGTTGTTGTCTTAGGTCTCTCTTTATGTAGTGTAGTGTCTCTCTTGTCATGCTATGTTGTTGTCTTAGGTCTCTCTTTATGTAGTGGTGTCTCTCTTGTCATGCTATTTTGTTGTCTTAGGTCTCTCTTTATGTAGTGGTGTGTCTCTTGTCATGCTATTTTGTTGTCTTAGGTCTCTCTTTATGTAGTGTAGTGGTGTCTCTCTTGCCATGCTATGTTGTTGTCTTAGGTCTCTCTTTATGTAGTGTAGTGTTGTCTCTCTTGTCATGCTATGTTGTTGTCTTAGGTCTCTCTTTATGTAGTGTAGTGGTGTCTCTCTTGTCATGCTATGTTGTTGTCTTAGGTCTCTCTTTATGTAGTGTAGTGGTGTCTCTCTTGTCATGCTATGTTGTTGTCTTAGGTCTCTCTTTATGTAGTGGTGTCTCTCTTGTCATGCTATGTTGTTGTCTTAGGTCTCTCTTTATGTAGTGGTGTCTCTTTTGTCATGCTATGTTGTTGTCTTAGGTCTCTCTTTATGTAGTGGTGTCTCTTTTGTCATGCTATGTTGTTGTCTTCGGTCTCTCTCTATGTAGTGGTGTCTCTCTTGTCATGCTATGTTGTTGTCTTAGGTCTCTGTTTATGTAGTGGTGTGTCTCTCTTGTCATGCTATGTTGTTGTCTTAGGTCTCTCTTTATGTAGTGTAGTGGTGTCTCTCTTGTCATGCTATGTTGTTGTCTTAGGTCTCTCTTTATGTAGTGGTGTCTCTCTTGTCATGCTATGTTGTTGTCTTAGGTCTCTCTTTATGTAGTGGTGTCTCTCTTGTCATGCTATGTTGTTGTCTTAGGTCTCTCTTTATGTATGTAGTGGTGTCTCTCTTGTCATGCTATGTTGTTGTCTTAGGTCTCTCTTTATGTAGTGGTGTCTCTCTTGTCATGCTATGTTGTTGTCTTAGGTCTCTCTTTATGTAGTGTAGTGGTGTCTCTCTTGTCATGCTATGTTGTTGTCTTAGGTCTCTCTTTATGTAGTGGTGTCTCTCTTGTCATGCTATGTTGTTGTCTTAGGTCTCTCTTTATGTAGTGGTGTCTCTCTTGTCATGCTATTTTGTTGTCTTAGGTCTCTCCTTATGTAGTGTAGTGGTGTCTCTCTTGTCATGCTATGTTGTTGTCTTAGGTCTCTCTTTATGTAGTGGTGTCTCTCTTGTCATGCTATGTTGTTGTCTTAGGTCTCTCTTTATGTAGTGGTGTCTCTCTTGTCATGCTATGTTGTTGTCTTAGGTCTCTCTTTATGTAGTGGTGTCTCTCTTGTCATGCTATGTTGTTGTCTTAGGTCTCTCTTTATGTAGTGGTGTCTCTCTTGTCATGCTATGTTGTTGTCTTCGGTCTCTCTCTATGTAGTGGTGTCTCTTTGTCATGCTATGTTGTTGTCTTCGGTCTCTCTCTATGTAGTGGTGTCTCTCTTGTCATGCTATGTTGTTGTCTTAGGTCTCTCTTTATGTGTCATGTGTTGTTGTCTCTCTTGTCATGCTATGTTGTTGTCTTAGGTCTCTCTTTATGTAGTGGTGTCTTTCTTGTCATGCTATGTTGTTGTCTTAGGTCTCTCTTTATGTAGTGTAGTGTTGTCTCTCTTGCCATGCTATGTTGTTGTCTTAGGTCTCTCTTTATGTAGTGTAGTGGTGTCTCTCTTGTCATGCTATGTTGTTGTCTATGTTGTTGTCTTAGGTCTCTCTTTATGTAGTGGTGTCTCTCTTGTCATGCTATGTTGTTGTCTTAGGTCTCTCTTTATGTAGTGTAGTGTTGTCTCTCTTGTCATGCTATGTTGTTGTCTTAGGTCTCTCTTTATGTAGTGTAGTGGTGTCTCTCTTGTCATGCTATGTTGTTGTCTTAGGTCTCTCTTTATGTAGTGGTGTCTCTCTTGTCATGCTATGTTGTTGTCTTAGGTCTCTCTTTATGTAGTGGTGTCATGCTATGTTGTTGTCTTAGGTCTCTCTTTATGTAGTGGTGTCTCTCTTGTCATGCTATGTTGTTGTCTTAGTGGTTAGGTCTCTCTTTATGTAGTGGTGTCTTTCTTGTCATGCTATGTTGTTGTCTTAGGTCTCTCTTTATGTAGTGGTGTCTCTCTTGTCATGCTATGTTGTTGTCTTAGGTCTCTCTTTATGTAGTGTAGTGTCTCTCTTGTCATGCTATGTTGTTGTCTTAGGTCTCTCTTATGTAGTGGTGTCTCTCTTGTCATGCTATGTTGTTGTCTTAGGTCTCTTTATGTAGTGTAGTGGTGTCTCTCTTGTCATGCTATGTTGTTGTCTTAGGTCTCTTTGTATGTAGTGGTGTCTCTCTTGTCATGCTATTGTTGTTGTCTTAGGTCTTAGGTCTCTTTATGTAGTGTTGTCTCTCTTGTCATGCTATGTTGTTGTCTTAGGTCTCTCTTTATGTAGTGGTGTCTTTGTCATGCTATGTTGTTGTCTTAGGTCTCTCTTTATGTAGTGGTGTCTCTCTTGTCATGCTATGTTGTTGTCTTAGGTCTCTCTTTATGTAGTGGTGTCTCTCTTGTCATGCTATGTTGTTGTCTTAGGTCTCTCTTTATGTAGTGGTGTCTCTCTTGTCATGCTATGTTGTTGTCTTAGGTCTCTTTGTGTAGTGTTGTCTCTCTTGTCATGCTATGTTGTTGTCTTAGGTCTCTCTTTATGTAGTGGTGTCTCTCTTGTCATGCTATGTTGTTGTCTTAGGTCTCTCTTTATGTAGTGGTGTATCTTTGTCATGCTATGTTGTTGTCTGTATGTAGTGGTGTCTCTCTTGTCATGCTATGTTGTTGTCTTCGGTCTCTCTCTATGTAGTGGTGTCTCTCTTGTCATGCTATGTTGTTGTCTTAGGTCTCTCTTTATGTAGTGTAGTGGTGTCTCTCTTGTCATGCTATGTTGTTGTCTTAAGTCTCTCATGTAGTGGTGTCCTCGTGTCATGGTTGTTGTCTTAGGTCTCTCTTTATGTAGTGGTGTCTTTCTTGTCATGCTATGTTGTTGTCTTAGGTCTCTCTTTATGTAGTGGTGTCTCTTGTCATGCTATGTTGTTGTCTTAGGTCTCTCTTTATGTAGTGGTGTCTCTTTTGTCATGCTATGTTGTTGTCTTCGGTCTCTATGTAGTGGTGTCTCTCTTGTCATGCTATGTTGTTGTCTTAGGTCTCTCTTATGTAGTGGTGTCTCTCTTGTCATGCTATGTTGTTGTCTTAGGTCTCTCTTTATGTAGTGTAGTGGTGTCTCTCTTGTCATGCTATGTTGTTGTCTTAGGTCTCTCTTTATGTAGTGGTGTCTCTCTTGTCATGCTATGTTGTTGTCTTAGGTCTCTCTTTATGTAGTGGTGTCTCTCTTGTCATGCTATGTTGTTGTCTTAGGTCTTCTTTATGTAGTGTAGTGGTGTCTCTCTTGTCATGCTATGTTGTTGTCTTAGTCTCTCTTTATGTAGTGGTGTCTCTCTTGTCATGCTATGTTGTTGTCTTAGGTCTCTCTTTGTGTAGTGTTGTCTCTCTTGTCATGCTATGTTGTTGTCTTAGGTCTCTCTTTATGTAGTGGTGTCTCTCTTGTCATGCTATGTTGTTGTCTTAG
Organism: Oncorhynchus masou masou; assembly: GCF_036934945.1. Lineage (NCBI taxonomy): Eukaryota > Metazoa > Chordata > Actinopteri > Salmoniformes > Salmonidae > Oncorhynchus > Oncorhynchus masou. The sequence goes on along the minus strand of NC_088238.1, from coordinate 383,564 downwards.
GTCTCTCTTTATGTAGTGGTGTCTCTCTTGTCATGCTATGTTGTTGTCTTAGGTCTCTCTTTATGTAGTGGTGTCTCTCTTGTCATGCTATGTTGTTGTCTTAGGTCTCTCTTTATGTAGTGTAGTGGTGTCTCTCTTGTCATGCTATGTTGTTGTCTTAGGTCTCTCTTTATGTAGTGGTGTCTCTCTTGTCATGCTATGTTGTTGTCTTAGGTCTCTCTTTATGTAGTGGTGTCTCTCTTGTCATGCTATGTTGTTGTCTTAGGTCTCTCTTTATGTAGTGGTGTCTCTCTTGTCATGCTATGATGTTGTCTTAGGTCTCTCTTTCATGTCTCTCTTGTCATGCTATGTTGTTGTCTTAGGTCTCTCTTTATGTAGTGGTGTCTCTCTTGTCATGCTATGTTGTTGTCTTAGGTCTCTCTTTATGTAGTGGTGTCTCTCTTGTCATGCTATGTTGTTGTCTTAAGTCTCTCTTTATGTAGTGGTGTCTCTCTTGTCATGCTAGTGATGTTGTCTTAGGTCTCTCTTTGTAGTGGTGTCTCTCTTGTCATGCTATGTTGTTGTCTTAAGTCTCTCTTTATGTAGTGGTGTCTCTCTTGTCATGCTATGATGTTGTCTTAGGTCTCTCTTTGTGTAGTGGTGTCTCTCTTGTCATGCTATGTTGTTGTCTTAGGTCTCTCTTTATGTAGTGGTGTCTCTCTTGTCATGCTATGTTGTTGTCTTAGGTCTCTCTTTATGTAGTGGTGTCTCTCTTGTCATGCTATGTTGTTGTCTTAGGTCTCTCTTTATGTAGTGGTGTCTCTCTTGTCATGCTATGTTGTTGTCTTAGGTCTCTCTTTATGTAGTGGTGTCTCTCTTGTCATGCTATGTTGTTGTCTTAGGTCTCTCTATGTAGTGGTGTCTCTCTTATCATGCTATGTTGTTGTCTTCAGTCTCTCTCTATGTAGTGGTGTCTCTCTTGTCATGCTATGTTGTTGTCTTAGGTCTCTCTCTATGTAGTGTAGTGGTGTCTCTCTTGTCATGCTATGTTGTTGTCTTAGGTCTCTCTTTATGTAGTGGTGTCTCTCTTGTCATGCTATGTTGTTGTCTTAGGTCTCTCTTTTGTATGTAGTGGTGTCTCTCTTGTCATGCTATGTTGTTGTCTTAGGTCTCTCTTTATGTAGTGTAGTGTTGTCTCTCTTGCCATGCTATGTTGTTGTCTTAGGTCTCTCTTTATGTAGTGTAGTGGTGTCTCTCTTGTCATGCTATGTTGTTGTCTTAGGTCTCTCTTTATGAAGTGTAGTGTTGTCTCTCTTGCCATGCTATGTTGTTGTCTTAGGTCTCTCTTTATGTAGTGGTGTCTCTCTTGTCATGCTATGTTGTTGTCTTAGGTCTCTCTTTATGTAGTGTAGTGTTGTCTCTCTTGCCATGCTATGTTGTTGTCTTAGGTCTCTCTTTATGTAGTGTAGTGGTGTCTCTCTTGTCATGCTATGTTGTTGTCTTAGGTCTCTCTTTATGTAGTGGTGTCTCTCTTGTCATGCTATGTTGTTGTCTTAGGTCTCTCTTTATGTAGTGGTGTCTCTTTTGTCATGCTATGTTGTTGTCTTCGGTCTCTCTCTATGTAGTGGTGTCTCTCTTGTCATGCTATGTTGTTGTCTTCGGTCTCTCTCTATGTAGTGGTGTCTCTCTTGTCATGCTATGTTGTTGTCTTAGGTCTCTCTTTATGTAGTGGTGTCTCTCTTGTCATGCTATGTTGTTGTCTTAGGTCTCTCTTTATGTAGTGTAGTGTTGTCTCTCTTGCCATGCTATGTTGTTGTCTTAGGTCTCTCTTTATGTAGTGTAGTGGTGTCTCTCTTGTCATGCTATGTTGTTGTCTTAGGTCTCTCTTTATGTAGTGGTGTCTCTCTTGTCATGTTATGTTGTTGTCTTAGGTCTCTCTTTATGTAGTGTAGTGGTGTCTCTCTTGTCATGCTATGTTGTTGTCTTAGGTCTCTCTTATTTAGTTGTGTCCTCGTGTCATGCTATGTTGTTGTCTAAGGTCTCTCTTTATGTAGTGGTGTCTCTTTTGTCATGCTATGTTGTTGTCTTCGGTCTCTCTCTATGTAGTGGTGTCTCTCTTGTCATGCTATTTTGTTGTCTTCGGTCTCTCTCTATGTAGTGGTGTCTCTCTTGTCATGCTATGTTGTTGTCTTAGGTCTCTCTTTATGTAGTGTAGTGGTGTCTCTCTTGTCATGCTATGTTGTTGTCTTAGGTCTCTCTTTATGTAGTGTAGTGGTGTCTCTCTTGTCATGCTATGTTGTTGTCTTAGGTCTCTCTTTATGTAGTGGTGTCTCTCTTGTCATGCTATGTTGTTGTCTTAGGTCTCTCTTAATGTAGTGTAGTGGTGTCTCTCTTGTCATGCTATGTTGTTGTCTTAGGTCTCTCTTTATGTAGTGGTGTCTCTCTTGTCATGCTATGTTGTTGTCTTAGGTCTCTCTTTATGTAGTGTTGTCTCTCTTGTCATGCTATGTTGTTGTCTTAGGTCTCTCTTTATGTAGTGGTGTCTCTCTTCTCATGCTATGTTGTTGTCTTAGGTCTCTCTTTATGTAGTGGTGTCTCTCTAGTCATGCTATGTTGTTGTCTTAGGTCTCTCTTTATGTAGTGTAGTGGTGTCTCTCTTGTCATGCTATGTTGTTGTCTTAAGTCTCTCTTTATGTAGTGGTGTCTCTCTTGTCATGCTATGTTGTTGTCTTAGGTCTCTCTTTGTGTAGTGTTGTCTCTCTTGTCATGCTATGTTGTTGTCTTAGGTCTCTCTTTATGTAGTGGTGTCTCTCTTGTCATGCTATGTTGTTGTCTTAGGTCTCTCTTTATGTAGTGGTGTCTCTTTTGTCATGCTATGTTGTTGTCTTCGGTCTCTCTCTATGTAGTGGTGTCTCTCTTGTCATGCTATGTTGTTGTCTTCGGTCTCTCTCTATGTAGTGGTGTCTCTCTTGTCATGCTATGTTGTTGTCATAGGTCTCTCTTTATGTAGTGTAGTGGTGTCTCTCTTGTCATGCTATGTTGTTGTCTTAGTCTCTCTTTATGTAGTGGTGTCCTCTTGTCATGCTATGTTGTTGTCTTAGGTCTCTCTTTATGTAGTGGTGTCTCTCTTGTCATGCTATGTTGTTGTCTTAGGTCTCTCTTTATGTAGAGGTGTCTCTTTTGTCATGCTATGTTGTTGTCTTAGGTCTCTCTTTATGTAGTGGTGTCTCTTTTTGTCATGCTATGTTGTTGTCTTAGGTCTCTATGTAGTGGTGTCTCTCTTGTCATGCTATGTTGTTGTCTTAGGTCTCTCTTTATGTAGTGGTGTCTCTCTTGTCATGCTATGTTGTTGTCTTAGGTCTCTCTTTATGTAGTGTAGTGGTGTCTTCTTGTCATGCTATGTTGTTGTCTTAGGTCTCTCTTTATGTAGTGGTGTCTCTCTTGTCATGCTATGTTGTTGTCTTAGGTCTCTCTTTATGTAGTGGTGTCTCTCTTGTCATGCTATGTTGTTGTCTTAGGTCTCTCTTTATGTAGTGTAGTGGTGTCTCTCTTGTCATGCTATGTTCTTGTCTTAAGTCTCTCTTTATGTAGTGGTGTCTCTCTTGTCATGCTATGTTGTTGTCTTAGGTCTCTCTTTGTGTAGTGTTGTCTCTCTTGTCATGCTATGTTGTTGTCTTAGGTCTCTCTTTATGTAGTGGTGTCTCTCTTGTCATGCTATGTTGTTGTCTTAGGTCTCTCTTTATGTAGTGTTATCTCTCTTGTCATGCTATGTTGTTGTCTTAGGTCTCTCTTTATGTAGCGGTGTCTCTCTTGTCATGCTATGTTGTTGTCTTAGGTCTCTCTTTATGTAGTGTAGTGGTGTCTCTCTTGTCATGCTATGTTGTTGTCTTAAGTCTCTCTTTATGTAGTGGTGTCTCTCTTGTCATGCTATGATGTTGTCTTAGGTCTTTTGTGTAGTGTGTCTCTCATGCTATGTTGTTGTCTTAGGTCTCTCTTTATGTAGTGGTGTCTCTCTTGTCATGCTATGTTGTTGTCTTAGGTCTCTCTTTGTGTAGTGGTGTCTCTCTTGTCATGCTATGTTGTTGTCTTAGGTCTCTCTTTATGTAGTGGTGTCTCTCTTGTCATGCTATGATGTTGTCTTAGGTCTCTCTTTGTGTAGTGGTGTCTCTCTTGTCATGCTATGTTGTTGTCTTAGGTCTCTCTTTATGTAGTGGTGTGTCTCTCTTGTCATGCTATGTTGTTGTCTTAGGTCTCTCTTTATGTAGTGTAGTGGTGTCTCTCTTGTCATGCTATGTTGTTGTCTTAGGTCTCTCTTTATGTAGTGGTGTCTCTCTTGTCATGCTATGTTGTTGTCTTAGGTCTCTCTTTAGTGTAGTGGTGTCTCTCTTGTCATGCTATGTTGTTGTCTTAGGTCTCTCTTTATGTAGTGGTGTCTCTCTTGTCATGCTATGTTGTTGTCTTAGGTCTCTCTCTATGTAGTGGTGTCTCTCTTGTCATGCTATGTTGTTGTCTTAGGTCTCTCTTTATGTAGTGTAGTGGTGTCTCTCTTGTCATGCTATGTTGTTGTCTTAGGTCTCTCTTTATGTAGTGTAGTGGTGTCTCTCTTGTCATGCTATGTTGTTGTCTTAGGTCTCTCTTTATGTAGTGTAGTGTTGTCTCTCTTGCAATGCTATGTTGTTGTCTTAGGTCTCTCTTTATGTAGTGGTGTCTCTCTTGTCATGCTATGTTGTTGTCTTAGGTCTCTCTTTATGTAGTGGTGTCTCTCTTGTCATGCTATGTTGTTGTCTTAGGTCTCTCTTTATGTAGTGGTGTCTCTCTTGTCATGCTATGTTGTTGTCTTAGGTCTCTCTTTATGTAGTGGTGTCTCTTTTGTCATGCTATGTTGTTGTCTTCGGTCTCTCTCTATTTAGTGGTGTCTCTCTTGTCATGCTATGTTGTTGTCTTCGGTCTCTCTCTATGTAGTGGTGTCTCTCTTGTCATGCTATGTTGTTGTCGTAGGTCTCTCTTTATGTAGTGTAGTGGTGTCTCTCTTGTCATGCTATGTTGTTGTCTTAGGTCTCTCTTTATGTAGTGGTGTCTCTCTTGTCATGCTATGTTGTTGTCTTAGGTCTCTCTTTATGTAGTGGTGTCTCTCTTGTCATGTTATGTTGTTGTCATAGGTCTCTCTTAATGTAGTGTTGTGGTGTCTCTCTTGTCATGCTATGTTGTTGTCTTAGGTCTCTCTTATGTAGTGGTGTCCTTCTTGTCATGCTATGTTGTTGTCTTAGGTCTCTCTTTATGTAGTGGTGTCTTTCTTGTCATGCTATGTTGTTGTCTTAGGTCTCTCTTTATGTAGAGGTGTCTCTTTTGTCATGCTATGTTGTTGTCTTAGGTCTCTCTTTATGTAGTGGTGTCTCTTTTGTCATGCTATGTTGTTGTCTTCGGTCTCTATGTAGTGGTGTCTCTCTTGTCATGCTATGTTGTTGTCTTAGGTCTCTCTTTATGTAGTGGTGTCTCTCTTGTCATGCTATGTTGTTGTCTTAGGTCTCTCTTTATGTAGTGGTGTCTCTCTTGTCATGCTATGTTGTTGTCTTAGGTCTCTCTTTATGTAGTGGTGTCTCTCTTGTCATGCTATGTTGTTGTCTTAGGTCTCTCTTTATGTAGTGTAGTGGTGTCTCTCTTGTCATGCTATGTTGTTGTCTTAGGTCTCTCTTTATGTAGTGGTGTCTCTCTTGTCATGCTATGTTGTTGTCTTAGGTCTCTCTTTATGTAGTGGTGTCTCTCTTGTCATGCTATGTTGTTGTCTTAGGTCTCTCTTTGTATGTAGTGGTGTCTCTCTTGTCATGCTATGTTGTTGTCTTAGGTCTCTCTTTATGTAGTGGTGTCTCTCTTGTCATGCTATGTTGTTGTCTTAGGTCTCTCTTTATGTAGTGTTGTCTCTCTTGTCATGCTATGTTGTTGTCTTAGGTCTCTCTTTATGTAGTGGTGTCTCTCTTGTCATGCTATGTTGTTGTCTTAGGTCTCTCTTTATGTAGTGTTGTCTCTCTTGTCATGCTATGTTGTTGTCTTAGGTCTCTCTTTATGTAGTGGTGTCTCTCTTGTCATGCTATGTTGTTGTCTTAGGTCTCTCTTTATGTAGTGGTGTGTCTCTTTGTCATGCTATGTTGTTGTCTTAGGTCTCTCTTTATGTAGTGGTGTCTCTCTTGTCATGCTATGTTGTTGTCTTAGGTCTCTCTTTATGTAGTGTTGTCTCTCTTGTCATGCTATGTTGTTGTCTTAGGTCTCTATTTATGTAGTGGTGTCTCTCTTGTCATGCTATGTTGTTGTCTTAGGTCTCTCTTTATGTAGTGTTGTCTCTCTTGTCATGCTATGTTGTTGTCTTAGGTCTCTCTTTATGTAGTGGTGTCTCTCTTGTCATGCTATGTTGTTGTCTTAGGTCTCTCTTTATGTAGTGTTGTCTCTCTTGTCATGCTATGTTGTTGTCTTAGGTCTCTCTTTATGTAGTGTTGTCTCTCATGTCATGCTATGTTGTTGTCTTAGGTCTCTCTTTATGTAGTGTTGTCTCTCTTGTCATGCTATGTTGTTGTCTTAGGTCTCTCTTTATGTAGTGTTGTCTCTCTTGTCATGCTATGTTGTTGTCTTAGGTCTCTCTTTATGTAGTGGTGTCTCTCTTGTCATGCTATGTTGTTGTCTTAGGTCTCTCTTTATGTAGTGGTGTCTCTCTAGTCATGCTATGTTGTTGTCTTCGGTCTCTCTTTATGTAGTGTAGTGGTGTCTCTCTTGTCATGCTATGTTGTTGTCTTAAGTCTCTCTTTATGTAGTGGTGTCTCTCTTGTCATGCTATGTTGTTGTCTTAGGTCTCTCTTTGTGTAGTGTTGTCTCTCTTGTCATGCTATGTTGTTGTCTTAGGTCTCTCTTTATGTAGTGGTGTCTCTCTTGTCATGCTATGTTGTTGTCTTAGGTCTCTCTTTATGTAGTGGTGTCTCTCTTGTCATGCTATGTTGTTGTCTTAGGTCTCTCTTTATGTAGTGGTGTCTCTCTTGTCATGCTATTTTGTTGTCTTAGGTCTCTCTTTATGTAGTGTAGTGGTGTCTCTCTTGCCATGCTATGTTGTTGTCTTAGGTCTCTCTTTATGTAGTGTAGTGGTGTCTCTCTTGTCATGCTATGTTGTTGTCTTAGGTCTCTCTTTATGTAGTGTAGTGTTGTCTCTCTTGCCATGCTATGTTGTTGTCTTAGGTCTCTCTTTATGTAGTGGTGTCTCTCTTGTCATGCTACGTTGTTGTCTTAGGTCTCTCTTTATGTAGTGTAGTGGTGTCTCTCTTGTCATGCTATGTTATTGTCTTAGGTCTCTCTTTATGTAGTGTAGTGGTGTCTCTCTTGTCATGCTATGTTGTTGTCTTAGGTCTCTCTTTATGTAGTGTAGTGTTGTCTCACTTGCAATGCTATGTTGTTGTCTTAGGTCTCTCTTTATGTAGTGTTGTGTTGTCTCTCTTGTCATGCTATGTTGTTGTCTTAGGTCTCTCTTTATGTAGTGGTGTCTCTCTTGTCATGCTATGTTGTTGTCTTAGGTCTCTCTTTATGTAGTGGTGTCTCTCTTGTCATGCTATGTTGTTGTCTTAGGTCTCTCTTTATGTAGTGGTGTCTCTCTAGTCATGCTTTGTTGTTGTCTTAGGTCTCTCTCTATGTAGTGTAGTGGTGTCTCTCTTGTCATGCTATGTTGTTGTCTTAGGTCTCTCTTTATGTAGTGGTGTGTCTCTTGTCATGCTATGTTGTTGTCTTAGGTCTCTCTTTATGTAGTGTAGTGGTGTCTCTCTTGTCATGCTATGTTGTCTTAGGTCTCTCTTTATGTAGTGGTGTCTCTCTTGTCATGCTATGTTGTTGTCTTAGGTCTCTCTTTATGTAGTGTAGTGGTGTCTCTCTTGTCATGCTATGTTGTTGTCTTAGGTCTCTCTTTATGTAGTGGTGTCTCTCTTGTCATGCTATGTTGTTGTCTTAGGTCTCTCTTTATGTAGTGGTGTCTCTCTTGTCATGCTATTTTGTTGTCTTAGGTCTCTCTTTATGTAGTGTAGTGGTGTCTCTCTTGCCATGCTATGTTGTTGTCTTAGGTCTCTCTTTATGTAGTGTAGTGGTGTCTCTCTTGTCATGCTATGTTGTTGTCTTAGGTCTCTCTTTATGTAGTGTAGTGTTGTCTCTCTTGCCATGCTATGTTGTTGTCTTAGGTCTCTCTTTATGTAGTGGTGTCTTTCTTGTCATGCTACGTTGTTGTCTTAGGTCTCTCTTTATGTAGTGTAGTGGTGTCTCTCTTGTCATGCTATGTTGTTGTCTTAGGTCTCTCTTTATGTAGTGTAGTGTTGTGTCTTTTGTCATGCTATGTTGTTGTCTTAGGTCTCTCTTTATGTAGTGTAGTGTTGTCTCACTTGCAATGCTATGTTCTTGTCTTAGGTCTCTCTTTATGTAGTGTTGTCTCTCATGTCATGCTATGTTGTTGTCTTAGGTCTCTCTTTATGTAGTGTTGTCTCTCTTGTCATGCTATGTTGTTGTCTTAGGTCTCTCTTTATGTAGTGTTGTGTCTCTTGTCATGCTATGTTGTTGTCTTAGGTCTCTCTTTATGTAGTGGTGTCTCTCTTGTCATGCTATGTTGTTGTCTTAGGTCTCTCTTTATGTAGTGGTGTCTCTCTTGTCATGCTATGGTGTTGTCTTAGGTCTCTCTCTATGTAGTGTAGTGGTGTCTCTCTTGTCATGCTATGTTGTTGTCTTAGGTCTCTCTTTATGTAGTGGTGTCTCTCTTGTCATGCTATGTTGTTGTCTTAGGTCTCTCTTTATGTAGTGTATTGGTGTCTCTCTTGTCATGCTATGTTGTCTTAGGTCTCTCTTTATGTAGTGTAGTGGTGTCTCTTGTCATGCTATGTTGTTGTCTTAGGTCTCTCTTTATGTAGTGTAGTGATGTCTCTCTTGTCATGCTATGTTGTTGTCTTAGGTCTCTCTTTATGTAGTGTTGTCTCTCTTGCCATGCTATGTTGTTGTCTTCGGTCTCTCTCTATGTAGTGTTGTCTCTCTTGCAATGCTATGTTGTTGTCTTAGGTCTCTCTTTATGTAGTGTAGTGGTGTCTCTCTAGTCACGATGTGTGTTTTGTGCTATATTTATATTTACATGTATTTGTATTTTTAATCCCAGTCCCCGTACCCTCAGGAGGCCTTTTGCCTTCTGGTAGGCCGTCATTGTAAATAAGAATGTGTTCTTAACTGACTTGCCTCGTTAAAATAAAGTTAAAATCAAAATCAAAAATGAATCAAAAAAGACGAGCTGGTAGTCTTATATATGATGCAGTGGTACACCTGGGGTTATATATGATGCAGTGGTACACCTGGGGTTATATATGATGCAGTGGTACACCTGGGGTTATATATGATGCAGTGGTACACCTGGGGTTATATATGATGCAGAGGTACACCTGGGGTTATATATGATGCAGTGGTACACCTGGGGTTATATATGATGCAGTGGTACACCTGGGGTTATATATGATGCAGAGGTACACCTGGGGTTATATATGATGCAGAGGTACACCTGGGGTTATATATGATGCGGTGGTACACCTGGGGTTATATATGATGCAGTGGTACACCTGGGGTTATATATGATGCAGTGGTACACCTGGGGTTATATATGATGCAGTGGTACACCTGGGGTTATATATGATGCAGTGGTACACCTGGGGTTATATATGATGAGGTGGTACACCTGGGGTTATATATGATGCAGTGGTACACCTGGGGTTATATATGATGCAGAGGTACACCTGGGGTTATATATGATGCAGAGGTACACCTGGGGTTATATATGATGCAGAGGTACACCTGGGGTTATATATGATGCAGAGGTACACCTGGGGTTATATATGATGCAGAGGTACACCTGGGGTTATATATGATGCAGTGGTACACCTGGGGTTATATATGATGCAGTGGTACACCTGGGGTTATATATGATGCAGTGGTACACCTGGGGTTATATATGATGCAGTGGTACACCTGGGGTTATATATGATGCAGAGGTACACCTGGGGTTATATATGATGCAGTGGTACACCTGGGGTTATATATGATGCAGTGGTACACCTGGGGTTATATATGATGCAGAGGTACACCTGGGGTTATATATGATGCAGAGGTACACCTGGGGTTATATATGATGCAGAGGTACACCTAGGGTTATATATGATGCAGTGGTACACCTGGGGTTATATATGATGCAGAGGTACACCTAGGGTTATATATGATGCAGTGGTACACCTGGGGTTATATATGATGCAGAGGTACACCTGGGGTTATATATGATGCAGTGGTACACCTGGGGTTATATTTACATTTACATTTAAGTCATTTAGCAGACGCTCTTATCCAGAGCGACTTACAATATATGATGCAGTGGTACACCTGGGGTTTTGATTAAAGTAAAAAAACAAAAAACCCACGTGGTAACAGTATCCATGTTAGGACAGCCTCAGTCAGACTTCCCTCAGTCTCAGATACCTGACAGAGACCACAGAAATATACACATTGACTTATTCACAGGCCAAGTTTAGGAAACCCTGCCGATAGAGGACAGGCAGAGTGCCATTAGAGAGGCAGTCAGACTTTCCACGCCGTGACTCTGTCCAATTATAAGTCGTGGCGTTGGAAAACAGGGAGTTTTTTGTTGTTGTAATCACACGGTCCACCATAACACTGGTCCTCGACCCCTTGTACACAAACACAGAGGCTCGTGTGAGAACAGATTCTCCTGTTAATTCCTCATTCTGTGGTTCAAAGGGAACCACACAACATATATATAGGGCACTACTTTAGACCAGGGCCCATAGGGAACAGGGAGCCATTTGGGCCTCACATTGTGTCATCTCCCTGGCAAAGAAAGCCCCCCTGTCTTACCTGAACACTAAACACTCCCTGTCTCATCTCCCTGGCAAAGAAAGCCCCCCTGTCTTACCTGAACACTAAACACTCCCTGTGTCATCTCCCTGGCAAAGAAAGCCCCCTGTCTTACCTGAACACTAAACACTCCCTGTCTCATCTCCCTGGCAAAGAAAGCCCCCTGTCTTACCTGAACACTAAACACTCCCTGTCTCATCTCCCTGGCAAAGAAAGCCCCCTGTCTTACCTGAACACTAAACACTCCCTGTGTCATCTCCCTGGCAAAGAAAGCCCCCCTGTCTTACCCGAACACTAAACACTCCCTGTGTCATCTCCCTGGCAGAGAAAGCCCCCCTGTCTTACCCGAACACTAAACACTCCCTGTCTCAAGGCTCAGGAAAAGACCCAGATGAAGACAGTTTCAAAGTTTTAAAAAATACTTTCACTTTTACTTGAGACATTTTCTATTAAGGTATCTTTACTTTTACTCAAGTATAACAATTGATTACTTTTTTCCACCACTGAAAACTGGGAAAACAGGAAATAGAGAAAGACAGGAGCATGGAAAAAACGCTGGTAGGCTTGACAAAACAAAACAAACTGGCAACAGACAAACAGAGAACACAGGTATAAATACACAGGGGATAATGGGGAAGATGGGCGACACCTGGAGGGGGGTGGAGACAAGCACAAAGGCTAGGCGAAACAGATCAGAGTGTGACACTGTTAACTGCCCTGGCTAGGGACTTATGGTAGCGTCTCGAATGGGACTCTATTCCCTATATAGTGCACTACTTTAGACCAGAGCCCTATTCCCTATATAGTGCACTACACTAGACCAGGGCCCTATTCCCTATATAGTGCACTACTTTAGACCAGGGCCCTATTCCCTATATAGTGCACTACTTTAGACCATCTCCCTATTCCCTATATAGAAACTTTATACCAGGGCCCTACACAGTGCACTACTTACACCAGAGCCCTATTCCCTATTTAGTGCAATACTTTAGAAGAGCCCTATCCCCTATATATAGTACACTACTTTAGACCAGGGACCATGTTAGTGCACTATATAGTGGTACTACTTTAGACCAAGCCCTATTCCCTATATAGTGCACTACTTTAGACCAGAGCCCTATTCCTTATTTAGTGCATTACTTTAGACCAGAGCCCTATTCTCTACATAGTGCACTACTTTAGACCAGGGCCTTATTCCCTATATAGTGCACTACTTTAGACCAGAACCCTATTCCCTATATAGTGCACTACTTTAGACAAGGGCCCTATTCCCTATATAGTACACTACTTTAGACACAGGGCCCTATTCCCTATATAGTACACTACTATAGACCAGGGCCCTATTCCCTATATAGTACACTACTATAGACCAGAGCCCTATTCCCTATATAGTAAGTACACTACTATAGACCAGAGCCCTATTCCATATATAGTGCACTACTTTAGACCAGAGCCCTATTCCCTATATAGTACACTACTTTAGACCAGAGCCCTATTCCCTATATAGTACACTACTATAGACCAGAGCCCTATTCCCTATATAGTGCACTACATTAGACCAGAGCCCTATTCCCTATAAACACTACTATAGACCAGAACCCTATTCCCTATATAGTACACTACTATAGACCAGAGCGCTATTAGCTATATAGTGCACTACTTTAGACCAGAGCCCTATTCCCTAATAGTACACTACTATAGACCAGGCCCTATTCCCTATATAGTGCACTACTTTAGACCAGAGCCCTATTCCCTATATAGTCCACTACTATAGACCTGAGGCCTATTCCATATATAGTGCACTACTTTAGACCAGAGCCCTATTCCCTATATAGTGCACTACTTTAGACCAGAGCCCTATTCCTATATAGTGCACTACTTTAGACCAGAGCCCTATCCCCTATATAGTGCACAACTTTAGACCAGAGCCCTATTCCCTATATAGTGCACTACTTTAGACCAGAGCCCTATCCCCTATATAGTGCACTACTTTAGACCAGAGCCCTATTCCCTATATAGTGCACGACTTTAGACCAGAGCCCTATTCCCTATATAGTGCACTACTTTAGACCAGAGCCATATTCCCTATATAGTGCACTACTTTAGACCAGAGCCCTATTCCCTATATAGTGCACTACTTTAGACCAGAGCCCTATTCCCTATATAGTGCACTACTTTAGACCAGAGCCCTATTCCCTATATAGTGCACTACTTTAGACCAGAGCCCTATTCCCTATATAGTCCACTACTATAGACCTGAGGCCTATTCCATATATAGTGCACTACTTTAGACCAGAGCCCTATTCCCTATATAGTGCACTACTTTAGAAAAGAGCCCTATTCCCTATATAGTGCACTACTTTAGACCAGAGCCCTATTCCCTATATAGTGCACTACTTGTAGACCAGAGCCCTTTTTTTCTACTATAGTACACTACTTTAGACCAGAGCTGTATTCCTACAGAGTGCACTACTTTAGACCAGAGCCCTATTCCCATATAGTGCACTACTTTAGACCAGGGCCCTATTCCCTATATAGTACACTACTTTAGACCAGAGCTCTATTCCTACATAGTGCACTACTTTAGACCAGAGCCCTATTCCCTATATAGTGCACTACTTTAGACCAGGGCCCTATTCCCTATATAGTGCACGACTTTATACCAGGGCCCTACACAGTGCACTACTTTACACCAGAGCCCTATTCCCTATTTAGTGCACGACTTTAGACCAGAGCCCTATTCCCTATATAGTACAGTACTTTAGAACAGAGCCCTATTCCCTATATAGTGCACTACTTCAGACCAGAGCCCTATTCCCTATATAGTACACTACTTTAGACCAGTTGCTCTATTCCCTACATAGTGCACTACTTTAGACCAGAGCCCTATTCCCTATATAGTGCACTACTTTAGACCAGGGCCCTATTCCCTATATAGTGCACGACTTTATACCAGGGCCCTACACAGTGCACTACTTTACACCAGAGCCCTATTCCTATTTAGTGCACGACTTTAGACCAGAGCCCTATTCCCTATATAGTGCACTACTTTAGACCAGAGCCCTATTCCCTATATAGTGCACTACTTTAGACCAGAGCCCTATTCCCTATATAGTGCACTACTTTAGACCAGAGCCCTATTCCCTATATAGTGCACTACTTTAGACCAGAGCCCTATTCCCTATATAGTGCACTACTTTAGACCAGAGCCCTATTCCCTATATAGTCCACTACTATAGACCTGAGGCCTATTCCATATATAGTGCACTACTTTAGACCAGAGCCCTATTCCCTATATAGTGCACTACTTTAGACCAGAGCCCTATTCCCTATATAGTCCACTACTATAGACCTGAGGCCTATTCCATATATAGTGCACTACTTTAGACCAGAGCCCTATTCCCTATATAGTGCACTACTTTAGACCAGAGCCCTATTCCCTATATAGTGCACTACTTTAGACCAGAGCCCTATTCCCTATATAGTGCACAACTTTAGACCAGAGCCCTATTCCCTATATAGTGCACTACTTTAGACCAGAGCCCTATCCCCTATATAGTGCACTACTTTAGACCAGAGCCCTATTCCCTATATAGTGCACGACTTTAGACCAGAGCCCTATTCCCTATATAGTGCACTACTTTAGACCAGAGCCATATTCCCTATATAGTGCACTACTTTAGACCAGAGCCCTATTCCCTATATAGTGCACTACTTTAGACCAGAGCCCTATTCCCTATATAGTGCACTACTTTAGACCAGAGCCCTATTCCTATATAGTGCACTACTTTAGACCAGAGCCCTATTCCCTATATAGTCCACTACTATAGACCTGAGGCCTATTCCATATATAGTGCACTACTTTAGACCAGAGCCCTATTCCCTATATAGTGCACTACTTTAGAAAAGAGCCCTATTCCCTATATAGTGCACTACTTTAGACCAGAGCCCTATTCCCTATATAGTGCACTACTTTAGACCAGAGCCCTTTTCCCTATATAGTACACTACTTTAGACCAGAGCTGTATTCCCTACAGAGTGCACTACTTTAGACCAGAGCCCTATTCCCTATATAGTGCACTACTTCAGACCAGAGCCCTATTCCCTATATAGTACACTACTTTAGACCAGAGCTCTATTCCCTACATAGTGCACTACTTTAGACCAGAGCCCTATTCCCTATATAGTGCACTACTTTAGACCAGGGCCCTATTCCTATATAGTGCACGACTTTATACCAGGGCCCTACACTGTGCACTACTTTACACCAGAGCCCTATTCCCTATTTAGTGCACGACTTTAGACCAGAGCCCTATTCCCTATATAGTGCACTACTTTAGACCAGAGCCCTATTCCCTATATAGTGCACTACTTTAGACCAGAGCCCTATTCCCTATATAGTGCACTACTTTAGACCAGAGCCCTATTCCCTATATAGTGCACTACTTTAGACCAGAGCCCTATTCCCTATATAGTGCACTACTTTAGACCAGAGCCCTTTTCCTATATAGTACACTACTTTAGACCAGAGCTGTATTCCCTACAGAGTGCACTACTTTAGACCAGAGCCCTATTCCCTATATAGTGCACTACTTCAGACCAGAGCCCTATTCCCTATATAGTACACTACTTTAGACCAGAGCTCTATTCCCTACATAGTGCACTACTTTAGACCAGAGCCCTATTCCCTATATAGTGCACTACTTTAGACCAGGGCCCTATTCCCTATATAGTGCACGACTTTATACCAGGGCCCTACACAGTGCACTACTTTACACCAGAGCCCTATTCCCTATTTAGTGCAATACTTTAGACCAGAGCCCTATCCCCTATATAGTACACTACTTTAGACCAGGGACCATAGGGGTAGTGCACTATATAGTGGTACTACTTTAGACCAGAGCCCTATTCCCTATATAGTGCAATACTTTAGACCAGAGCCCTATTCCTTATTTAGTGCACTACTATAGACCAGAGCCCTATTCTCTACATAGTGCACTACTTTAGACCAGGGCCTTATTCCCTACATAGTGCACTACTTTAGACCAGAGCCCTATTCCCTATATAGTGCACTACTTTAGACAAGGGCCCTATTCCCTATATAGTACACTACTTTAGACACAGGGCCCTATTCCCTATATAGTGCACTACTTTAGACCAGAGCCCTATTCCCTATATAGTACACTACTATAGACCAGAGCGCTATTAGCTATATAGTGCACTACTTTAGACCAGAGCCCTATTCCCTATATAGTACACTACTATAGACCAGAGCCCTATTCCATATATAGTGCACTACTTTAGACCAGAGCCCTATTCCTATATAGTGCACTACTTTAGACCAGAGCCCTATTCCCTATATAGTACACTACTATAGACCAGAGCCCTATTCCCTATATAGTACACTACTATAGACCAGAGCGCTATTAGCTATATAGTGCACTACTTTAGACCAGAGCCCTATTCCCTATATAGTACACTACTATAGACCAGGGCCCTATTCCCTATATAGTGCACTACTTTAGACCAGAGCCCTATTCCCTATATAGTCCACTACTATAGACCTGAGGCCTATTCCATATATAGTGCACTACTTTAGACCAGAGCCCTATTCCCTATATAGTGCACTACTTTAGACCAGAGCCCTATCCCCTATATAGTGCACTACTTTAGACCAGAGCCCTATCCCCTATATAGTGCACTACTTTAGACCAGAGCCCTATTCCCTATATAGTGCACGACTTTAGACCAGAGCCCTATTCCCTATATAGTGCACTACTTTAGACCAGAGCCCTATTCCCTTTATAGTGCACTACTTTAGACCAGAGCCCTATTCCCTATATAGTGCACTACTTTAGACCAGAGCCCTATTCCCTATATAGTGCACTACTTTAGACCAGAGCCCTATTCCCTATATAGTCCACTACTATAGACCTGAGGCCTATACCATATATAGTGCACTACTTTAGACCAGAGCCCTATTCCCTATATAGTGCACTACTTTAGAAAAGAGCCCTATTCCCTATATAGTGCACTACTTTAGACCAGAGCCCTATTCCCTATATAGTACACTACTATAGACCAGAGCCCTATTCCCTATATAGTACACTACTATAGACCAGAGCGCTATTAGCTATATAGTGCACTACTTTAGACCAGAGCCCTATTCCCTATATAGTACACTACTATAGACCAGGACCCTATTCCCTATATAGTGCACTACTTTAGACCAGAGCCCTATCCCCTATATAGTGCACTACTTTAGACCAGAGCCCTATTCCCTATATAGTGCACAACTTTAGACCAGAGCCCTATTCCCTATAGTGCACTACTTTAGACCAGAGCCCTATTCCCTATATAGTGCACTACTTTAGACCAGAGCCCTATTCCCTATATAGTGCACTACTTTAGACCAGAGCCCTATTCCCTATATAGTGCACTACTTTAGACCAGAGCCCTATTCCCTATATAGTGCACTACTTTAGACCAGAGCCCTTTTCCCTATATAGTACACTACTTTAGACCAGAGCTGTATTCCCTACAGAGTGCACTACTTTAGACCAGAGCCCTATTCCCTATAGTGCACTACTTCAGACCAGAGCCCTATTCCCTATATAGTACACTACTTTAGACCAGAGCTCTATTCCCTACATAGTGCACTACTTTAGACCAGAGCCCTATTCCCTATATAGTGCACTACTTTAGACCAGAGCCCTTTTCCCTATATAGTACACTACTTTAGACCAGAGCTGTATTCCCTACAGAGTGCACTACTTTAGACCAGAGCCCTATTCCCTATATAGTGCACTACTTCAGACCAGAGCCCTATTCCTATATAGTACACTACTTTAGACCAGAGCTCTATTCCCTACATAGTGCACTACTTTAGACCAGAGCCCTATTCCCTATATAGTGCACTACTTTAAACCTACAGGGAATGCCATTTGGAAGCTAAAGGTTCTTTAATCTGCCAACCAAGGGTTTGTGTCAGACAGAGAGGAGCTCCAATCCTCTCTCCTTAATTTCCTCATTAAAATAACAACGGAGGATATTGACAGTGTTGCGTTAACCGCCCTGCAGCGCAGTTTTCAATCCACACATTGATTACTTCATTTAATCTTTGGCTCCCGTGAATAGCTTTCCACTCCGGTTTAAGAGTCGCTTTAATTTTGTGTATTTGTCTCTCTCTGTGCGTGTGTGTGTCTGTTTGTGTCTGTCTGCGTGTGTATGTGTGTCTATATTTGTGTGTGTATCTGTGTGTGTGCGTGTGTCTGTTTGTGTGTATGTGTGTGTGTGTGTGTGTGTGTGTGTGTGTGTGTGTGTGTGTGTGTGTGTGTGTGTCTGCGTGTGCGTGTCTGTTGTGATGACAACACTGCGCCTCAAAGCAAAACAACTTGATAAATCAATAGGTGGATGGAGACATTGTAACAACGTTGTTGTATGTCACCAAAATTGAACTTTTTGGCAACAATGCAAAACGTTATGTTTGGCGTAAAAGCAACACAGCTCATCACCCTGAACACACCATACCCACTGTCAAACATGGTGGTGACAGCATCATGGTTTGGGCCTGCTTTTCTTCAGCAGGGACAAGGAAGATGGTTAAAATTGATGGGAAGATGGATGGAGCCAAATACAGGACCATTCTGGAAGAAAACCTGATGGAGTCTGCAAAAGACCTGAGACTGGGACGGAGATTTGTCTTCCAACAAGACAATGATCCAAAACATAAAGCAAAATCTACAATGGAATGGTTCAAAAATAAACATATCCAGGTATTAGAATGGCCAAGTCAAAGTCCAGACCTGAATCCAATCGAGAATCTGTGGAAAGAACTGAAAACTGCTGTTCACAAATGCTCTCCATCCAACCTCACTGAGCTCGAGCTGTTTTGCAAGGAGGAATGGGGAAAAATTTCAGTCTCTCGATGTGCAAAACTGATAGAGACATACCCCAAGCGACTTACAGCTATAATCGCAGCAAAAGGTGGCGCTACAAAGTATTAACTTAAGGGGGCTGAATAATTGTGCACGCCCAATTTTTCAGTTTTTGATTTGTTAAAAAGTTTGAAATATCCAATAAATGTCGTTCCACTTCATGATTGTGTCCCACTTGTTGTTGATTCTTCACAAAAAAATACAGTTTTATATCTTTATGTTTGAAGCCTGAAATGTGGCAAAAGGTCGCAAAGTTCAAGGGGGCCGAATACTTTCACAAGGCACTGTATACAGCAGTATGTGGACACCCCTTCATCCACTATATATACAGGACACCCCTTCATCCACTATATATACAGGACACCCCTTCATCCACTATATATACAGCAGTAACTAAATAAACAACAAAGAATATGATCTATATGATCAGTCTCTTGTCTGTAAAACTAAAAAGTGGATAATGTAAACCTAATTCCCAGCTAAAAAAAATGTAAAGAAAGCAATCCAATGATATATGTTGTCTAGACTTTCCAGTAAATGACACTCAAGGCTTGAGACAAAACAATACACTAATATTACAGTTACAGACATTATAACAGAACGCTTTTTACCACGACAGCCTTTATGTTAGAATGCTTGTTACCACAACAGCCTTTATGTTAGAATGCTTGTTACCATGACAGCCTTTATAATAGAATGCTTGTTACCACGACAGCCTTTATAATAGAACGCTTGTTACCACGACAGCCTTATAATAGAACGCTTGTTACCACGACAGCCTTTATAATAGAATGCTTGTTAGCACGACAGCCATTATAATAGAACGTTTGTTACCACGACAGCCTTCATAATAGAACGCTTGTTACCACGACAGCCTTTATAATAGAACTCTTGTTACCATGACAGCCTTTACAATAGAACTCTTGTTACCATGACAGCCTTTACAATAGAACGCTTGTTACCATGACAGCTTTTATAATAGAGTGCTTGTTACCATGACAGCTTTTATAATAGAACGCTTGTGACCACACACCTAAATATTGCACTTGGGAGAAAAACATCTTAAAAGTAGAAATAGAATGAAACTAACAGGAATTCTATTTTTGCTCTATTATAGTAGCTACTATACCAAACATTATCGAGTCAAATAAAACCAAATCTAATTTTATTGGTCACATACACATTGTCAGCAGATGTTAATGCGAGAGCAGTGAAATGCTTGTGCTTCGAGTTCCGACCGTGCAGTAATATCTAACAAGTTATCTAACAATTTCACAACAACTACCTTATACACACACAAGTGTAAAGGAATGAAGAATATGTACATAAAGATGTACGAATGAGTGATGGTACAGAACGGCACAGGCAAGATGCAGCAGATGGTATAGAGTACAGTATATACATATGAGATGAGTAATGTAGGGTATGTAAACAAAGTGGCATAGTTTAAAGTGGCTAATGATACATGTATTACATAAAGATGGCAAGATGCAGTAGATGGTATAGAGTACAGTATATACATATACATATGAGATGAATAATGTAGGGTATGTAAACATTATATAAAGTGGCATTGTTTAAAGTGGCTAGTGATACATTTTTAACATCCAATTTTTATTATTAAAATGGCTGGAGTTGAGTCAGTGTCAGTGTGTTGGCAGCAGCCACTCAATGTTAGTGGAGGATGTTTAACAGTCTGATGGCCTTGAGATAGAAGCTGTTTTTCAATTTCTCGGTCCCTGCTTTGATGCACATGTACTGACCTTGCCTTCTGGATGATAGCGGGGTGAACAGGCAGTGGCTTGGGTGGTTGTTGTCCTTGATGATCTTTATGGCCTTCCTGTGACATCGGGTGGTGTAGGTGTCCTGGAGGGCAGGTAGTTTGCCCCCGGTGATGCGTTGCACAAGGCTACATGTGTGCAAAAAAAAAATAATAACGTTCACTGAGTAAAACATGTAATAATCCCCTCTCACTCACACGTGTGTTGCTATCAAGTTCAACACAACAAAAGCATTATCTTTGGGCTACACATTATCACACTGTACACTTTCTGCCTGTGGATGTCTGTTCTACAATGTGCCAGCAGAGCATGATACCTTTTGTTGCCACAATTGATCTCTTTCAGGCAGAGAGTAACACCCTTTTATCCACTGTATTGAAGGAGTGAGAAAGAGGGAAAGTGTGTGTTGTTCCATTCACCTCTATAGTGGCATCCAGCTAAAACCAGGCCCAGCTCCAGCTACACTTGATCCCAGAATCCACTTGTTTAACAAGTGACGCCTCATTTTCTCCTATTTCTCTCATTCAGAAAATCAACCACATAGTTACTATAGACGGAAAACATCCGTTCACAAACATTTCACACAGATAGTTAGTTAGCTAGTTAACATTTCACACAAATAGTTAGTAAACTAGTTAACATTTCACACAGATAGTTAATTAGCTAGTTAACATTTCACACAGATAGTTAGTTAGCTAGTTAACTAGTTAACATTTCACACAGATAGTTAGTAAGCAAGTTAACTAGTTAGCATTTTACACAGATAGTTAGTTAGCTAGTTAACTGGTTAACATTTCACACAGATAGTTAGTTAACTAGTTAACTAGTTAACATTTCACACAGATAGTTAGTTAGCTAGTTAACTAGTTAACATTTCACACAGACAGTAGTTAGTAATTAGCTAGTTAACATTTCACACAGATAGTAGTTAGCTAGTTAACATTCACACAGATAGTAGTTAGCTAGTTAACATTCACACAGATTGCAAGGCTCCAGTAAGCAACTAAGACATTATAAATTGAGGAACGTGAAGGAGTTGTATACCAGTTAATACAATAGCGAATTGGTTAGGTTACTAATGTTAGCTCACCTGATGTTGTAACGTTAGCGCATCTGACTTTATTAATCAGCTAATCTTAACATAAAAAACTAAATAATGTCATCAGTTAAACTGGCTAATGTTGCTCAACATTTCACTGGCAAGCTAACGGTGAATTCGATCCAGCTCGCAAGATACTTAACAATACTTTTCCCACCACACTTTCTCCCTCACCTCAAACTTTCGAAATGCCAGTAGTTTTTTGGTTATAGGTCACGTTTCATTACCTTCTCATCCCCGGTCTCTGTGGTCAGGTTTCTCACCTACCTCTCCGTTACCGTTCAGGGGACGTGCTGCTGTAAGTTAATTAACTGGCTTTCCATTCTCCCGCTCTTTCCAGAGCGCGCGATGCTGTAACGAGAACATTGGTTCTCTCTTCTGTCGTGTGCGGCGTTCTGTTGTTATGGGAACGATTGGCTGAACCTTGGATACAGACAGTATTGTGCTACGTTCTGTTGTTCTGGGAACGATTGGCTGAGCCTTGGATACAGACAGTATCGTGCTGCGTTCTGTTGTTATGGGAACGATTGGCTGAGCCTTGGATACAGACAGTATTGTGCTGCGTTCTGTTGTTCTGGGAACGATTGGCTGAGCCATGGATACAGACAGTATTGTGCTACGTTCTGTTGTTATGGGAACGATTGGCTGAGCCTTGGATACAGACAGGATTGGTCCAAATGCGCATCACTCGTTCGTTTACAGCCAGTAGTGACCCAAAGCCCCCCCACCCATTCCAAACTTTTCTCATAGGATCAACACAAATCACGTAGGTCACCTATTTTGGATTCAAAACAGGTGAATTTCGCAGAAAGCTGACTAGTTTGTATCCCTGAGATAGACAAGCGGGGCTCACTGGACAGACAGACAGGTCTACTGCTGCTAGACAGCTAATACTGGTGGGCAGGCTCTACTCTCTGAGGGGGCACGTTCAGTCAACCCCTCTATCTGTCTCTCAGTGACAGGGTCATGGCAGGTGGGTGCAGGGGGAGGAGGGGAAGTTGGGAGACACAGCCTTTCTGATGACAGGTTCCATAGCAAATGCAGGCAAACTTAAATGTGCTTTATCTAATTTCTACCTGCATGTCACATGTGCAACCAGAGGGGAAAAAACTCCAGACCGCCTTTACTCCAGACACAGAGATGCATACAAAGCTCTCCCTCACCCTCCATTTGGCAAATCTGACCATAATTCTATCCTCCTGATTTATGCTTAAAAGCACAAACTAAAGCAGGAAGCACCAGTGACTCGGTCTATAAAAAAGTGGTCAGATGAAGCAGATGCTAAACTACAGGACTGTTTTGCTATCACAGACTGGATTCTTCTGATGGCATTGAGGAGAACACCACATCAGTCACTGGCTTTATCAATAAGTGCATCGAGGGACGTCGTCCCCACAGTGACTGTACGTACATACCCCAACCAGAAGCCATGGATTACAGGCAACATCCGCACTGAGCTAAAGGGTAGAGCTGCCGCTTTCAAGGTGCGGGACTTATATGAAATCCAGCTATGCCCTGCGATGAACCATCATACAAACAAAGCATCAATAAGATAAGATTGCTAAGATTGAATCATACTACACCGGCTCCAACGCTCGTCTTATGTGGCAGGGCTTGCAAACTATTACAGGGCGGCAGAACAAATTCTTATTTTCAATGACGGCCTGGGAACAGTGGGTTAACTGCCTGTTCAAGGGCAGAACGACAGATTTGTACCTTGTCAGCTCGGGGTTTGAACTCTCAACTTTCCGGTTACTAGTCCAACGCTCTAACCACTAGGCTACCCTGCCGCCCCATTTAGCCTCTCTACTGTATATAGCCTCTCTACTGTATGTAGCCTCTCTACTGTATATAGGCTCTCTACTGTTACTTTTCATTTCTATTGTTCACCTAACACCTTTTCTGCACTATTGGTTAGAGCCTGTAAGTAAGCGTTTCACTGTAAGGTCTACAACACCTGTTGTATTCAGCATTTCACTGTAAGGTCTACTACACCTGTTGTATTCAGCATTTCACTGTGAGGTCTACTACACCTGTTGTATTCAGCATTTCACTGTAAGGTCTACTACACCTGTTGTATTCAGCATTTCACTGTAAGGTCTATCTATACCTGTTGTATTCAGCGTTTCACTGTAAGGTCTATCTACACCTGTTGTATTCAGCATTTCACTGTAAGGTCTATCTACACCTGTTGTATTCAGCATTTCACTGTAAGGTCTACTACACCTGTTGTATTCAGCATTTCACTGTGAGGTCTACTACACCTGTTGTATTCAGCATTTCACTGTAAGGTCTACTACACCTGTTGTATTCGGCATTTCACTGTAAGGTCTACTACACCTGTTGTATTCAGCATTTCACTGTAAGGTCTACTACACCTGTTGTATTCAGCATTTCACTGTAAGGTCTACTACACCTGTTGTATTCAGCATTTCACTGTAAGGTCTACTACACCTGTTGTATTCAGCATTTCACTGTGAGGTCTACTACACCTGTTGTATTCAGCATTTCACTGTAAGGTCTACTACACCGGTTGTATTCAGCGCCCGTGACAAATAACCCTTGATTTGATCCCTGGTATGACCCCCCCCCCCCCCATTTGAGAATGATCCAATACGATGCTGAATAGCCATTATATTCACAATAAAAGACACACGCAAACAGAACCGTTTTCATGCACATCTTTAATAGATCTGTTTTTAATATTCACAACAAATACATTAAGCTCTTTCATCTTCTTATATAATAACAGTTCTTAAATTAACTTTTTATTTTTTTACACAACATTTTTTTTTCAGAATGTCATTCTATCAAAACGTCTTTCTCAATCCTTTTATTTCTTCATTTTATATATATATATATATATATGCATCTCATTCCATGTTGAGAGTCACCATGCCTCCTATTCAAAAACTGCCAGTATCTCCTTTATACAGCTAT
Source organism: Oncorhynchus masou masou (assembly GCF_036934945.1). Lineage (NCBI taxonomy): Eukaryota > Metazoa > Chordata > Actinopteri > Salmoniformes > Salmonidae > Oncorhynchus > Oncorhynchus masou. The sequence goes on along the minus strand of NC_088238.1, from coordinate 358,920 downwards.
ATACAGATGACGACGACCATCTACCAGGAGGATGAAGGTGTCGTTTGGGAGGTGGCTTGTGGAATACGGGGCTTAAGGTGCAGGCAAGGACAGATGTGGGGCTCAAACGGCTTACAGTAAAGTAATACAAGTAAACCATAACAGGCAACAACGCTTTGATGGAGAGGAGGACAACTCAATAGGGTATCAGTAGAGTGGCATAGCTTTGATGGAGAGGAGGACAACTCAATAGGTTATCAGTAGAGTCTCATAGCTTTGATGGAGAGGAGGACAACTCAATAGGGTATCAGTAGAGTGTCATAGCTTTGATGGAGAGAGGACAACGCAATAGGTTGTCAGTAGAGTCTCATAGCTTTGATGGAGAGGAGGACAACTCAACAGGTTGTCAGTAGAGTCTATTAGCTTTGATAGACCAATTCTTGTGAAGACATCCACAGTCTGCTGCAACAGCATATATATCATAACATAAAGAACATGGCTGTATGCACCCTAAATGGAACTCTATCAAATGGAACCCTTTCAAATGGAACCCTATCAAATGGAACCCTATCAAATGGAACCCTATCAAATGGAACCCTATCAAATGGATCCCTATTCCCTACATAGAGCCCTATGGGCCCTGGTCAAAGGGGGGCACTATAAAGGGAATAAGGTGCCATTTGGGATGCCTGTCAATCTGTAAAATAATAAAAACACTCGTAACAACTCCTTCCTGCTGTTAGCTCCCCCGGGTCATATTTATCTGATCCTTTTTTGAACTAGACAAGTCAGTCAAGGACAAATTCATATTTACAATGATGCCCTAGCACCGGGCCAAACCCGGACGACGCTGGGCCAATTGTGCGCCACCCCTATGGGACTCCCAATCACGGCCGGTTGTGATACAGCCCGGAATCGAACCAGGGTCTGTAGTGATGCCTCTAGCCTTGGACTGCTGCGCCACTCGGAAAACCCCTTTATTTTACAGATTCCTGCTGTTCGTCCTTTGGGGGTCATATCTGCTGTTATGACCCCCGAGGGACTATCTGCTGTTAGTCCCTCGGGGGTCATATCCGCCGTTAGTCCCTCGGGGTCATATCCGCCGTTAGTGCCTCGGGGGTCATATCCGCCGTTAGTCCCTCGGGGGTCATACCCGGTCGTTAGTCCCTCGGGGTCATACCCGCCGTTAGTCCCTCGGGGGTCATACCCGCCGTTAGTCCCTCGGGGGTCATACCCGCCGTTAGTCCCTCGGGGGTCATACCCACCGTTAGTCACTCGGGGGTCATACCCGCCGTTAGTCCCTCGGGGTCATACCGGCCGTTAGTCCCTCGGGGTCATATCCGCCGTTAGTCCCTCGGGGGTCACATCCGCCGTTAGTCCCTCGGGGGTCACATCGGCCGTTAGTCCCTCGGGGGTCACATCGGCCGTTAGTCCCTCGGGGGTCACATCGGCCGTTAGTCCCTCGGGGGTCACATCGGCCGTTAGTCCCTCGGAGGGGTCACATCGGCCGTTAGTCCCTCGGGGTCATATCTGCCGTTAGTCCTCGGGGTCACATCTTGGGTCGGGTCACAGTGAACTGAAGACCCAGTGTAATGGAAACGATGTCCTTCAGACAAATCCATAACATGATCCATCTCATGGCAGAAGTCCACATCTCTATTCTGGGTAAACGTCCATGATTATGATTTGCTCTCCTGGGCCTGATCTATGGGCCAGTTTCCCCAGACACAGATTAAGCATTAGTCCTAAACTGATAATGTCAAATGGTAGATTCTCCATTGAGTGTTCTCCTACAGCTGAGAAACCAGCCATATCCGTTCAGCGGTTCATAGGAGGTCCTCGTCAAGTGTTTAATTCTTCACGTGACCACCGGTGTCCTCGTCCCCAAATGGAGCCCCTATTCCTTCTCCGGGGAACACTACCTGAGCCAACCGAGTGCACCGTAAAAGGGGAATGGGGAACCGTTTGGGGACGTAGCCGATGCCCCATCTTACACAGCTTTTTGGCTTCCCCAGCAGAACATCAACCGTGTTCCTTTACAGTCGGAGCATGCTGCGTTTGGAAATTGAGTTGAGGGTGTCGGTCAACAACTTAAAAATTCATGTTGTGACGGGATTTATTTGATCATAAAAAATAAAATAAAAATTTTTAAAAAAGGGAAGTTGCTGTTTTTGCTTCTTCGATACGTCCCTCCCTCACAAAGAGACAGAAGCAGTTAAAACAACACGACATGGCTCTCCCGGTCTCAATAACGACAATTCAGAAAACGTCATTAACAAATGACTCAATAGTTTTACAGGCCTGCCTGTCTACAAAATAAACAAGGCAAAATTACATCGACAAAAGATAAGTTAAAAAACAGTTCCTTCAACACCCTGGAATGACCTCAGGACTACAGATAGACAGGTAGGACAGAAAGGACAGACCGATAGGCAGAAAGGATAGACCGATAGGCAGAAAGGACAGACCGATAGGCAGAAAGGACAGACCGATAGGCAGAAAGGACAGACCGATAGGCAGAAAGGACAGACCGATAGGCAGAAAGGACAGACCGATAGGCAGAAAGGACAGACCGATAGGCAGAAAGGACAGACCGATAGGCAGAAAGGACAGACCGATAGGCAGAAAGGATAGACAGGCAAAAAGGATAGACAGGCAAAAAGGACAGACAGGCAAAAAGGACAGACCGATAGGCAGAAAGGATAGACAGGCAAAAAGGACAGACCGATAGGCAGAAAGGACAGACCGATAGGCAGAAAGGACAGACAGGCAGAAAGGACAGACAGGCAGAAAGGACAGACAGGCAGAAAGGACAGACAGGCAGAAAGGACAGACAGGCAGAAAGGACAGACAGGCAGAAAGGACAGACAGGCAGAAAGGATAGACAGATAGGCAGAAAGGACAGACAGGCAGAAAGGACAGACAGGCAGAAAGGACAGACAGGCATAAAATCAGACACAGGTCCCACTTTAATCCCCACTCAAAAAAAACTTGGGGAATAAGTTTCCCCCTTGGTACAGGTCTAGGATCAGCTTCCCCTACCCCAATCAGAACCAGAGGAATTCAAAAGTGACCCAAGAACACCGACTTTACCCAACCCCCCTCCAAAAAAAAAAAAAAACCCCATTAAAATCACACTAGTCTTTCAGCAGTTAGGTAGGTGATAGCAGCCATCTTGTTCACAGGTGCAACGGGTGAATTGAGCTTCTGCTTCCTCTGTCTGTGATAAAAGCAATATTAAAGTCCACGACAAGAAGAGAAAGTCTCATTGGGAGGTTATCACATGCACTGCCCAGATAGCTATTCACCAACAGAATCAGAGATGTTGGGGGTGGGGCTTGATTGGATGAGTTGGGGGTGGGGTTTGATTGGATGAGTTGGGGGGGTTGGGGTTTGATTGGATGAGTTGGGGGGGTAGGTTTTGATTGGATGAGTTGGGGTAGGGTTTGATTGGATGAGTTGGGGGGTGGGGTTTGATTGGATGAGTTGGGGGGTGGGGTTTGATTGGATGAGTTGGGGGGTGGGGTTTGATTGGATGAGTTGGGGGGTGGGGTTTGATTGGATGAGTTGGGGGGTGGGGTTTGATTGGATGAGTTGGGGGGTGGGGTTTGATTGGATGAGTTGGGGGGTGGGGTTTGATTGGATGAGTTGGGGGTGGGGTTTGATTGGATGAGTTGGGGGGTGGGGTTTGATTGGATGAGTTGGGGGGTGGGGTTTGATTGGATGAGTTGGGGGTAGGGTTTGATTGGATGAGTTGGGGGGTGGGGTTTGATTGGATGAGTTGGGGGCGGGGTTTGATTGGATGGTGTTCTGGGAATGTAACCAAGCTGAGAGGAGGAGTCGTGTCTCGTTGAAGGAGAGCAGTCAAACTTGTAACAGCACAACGCAAATGTAAAACCTGGGACGACAGCAGCTGCGATCCAACATATAGACGAGAGTAGAACTCTACTCAATCATTCCCTTCTGACGGGAATATTGGGACGCAGCCCTGGTTCTTCCGTCCTTTAGACTCTGACCTTCAGCTAGAGGGAGTACCATTGTACGGTGTTCTTGTAAGCTTCCATTCTTCCTCGTACAAGCTCACTAGAAAAGTCCCCCCCCCCCCCCGCTGCCCCCTCCAAAATAAAACGGTCAGAGAGACTCTCCGTCCTCCACACCGCTGTAAACTCTGTCCTAGAGGATTGTGATCGGGCTCTTTCCCCCACCTCCCCCTCAAAACATCAAGTCAAAACACCAAGTCTGAAGAGGCACTGGCGGCGGCCATCTTAGATTCACACAGTTTCTTTTTCTAACAGACCGGTTGTTGTCCCTTCCAAACCAACGGTCCTCGGCTGACGTCAAAAGGCTCTTTGTGGCGCTGACGTAGCGAGCGAAGTTCCCCACTTCTGGTTTTCAGGGGAAACGGAAGTTAGGTCGAACACGCTGTGTATCCCTGAAAAAGCGGATGTTGGCGTTTTTCCGGTCAACTCCACATAAACTAATCAAAATGATCCAAACAAGGGGTTAACATAGAGTTCTGCTGTGAGCGAAACGACAAAGACAAGATCCCGGAGTCTGGAAAAAATGTGCGAAAGCATCCTTCATTGGAAAATGGACAGATCTGTGAGAGAGAGCGCTGAGGGGACAGTCTCAGAATCGCTGTCCTTTCAGTGAAGCTTGAGTCGAGCGTATTCGTGTGTGACCTATCACCGGGTAGGAATGCTTTGTAGTGACAGTAAAAACATCAACAATCTCGTCAACAAAAACAAGAAGAACAAAAAGCTCAGAACAGCACCCCCCATATCCTTAAAATCCCAAAACAAACAAGAACTGGGGATTTTTTTCCTTCAAATAAATAAATTCTTTCAAGTCCTCTTCCCACAGGGTCAACTCCACCCCTGGGAAATCCAGCTTATCAGCGATTGGCTCAGACCTGGCCCCTTCATCTCGGGTAACCAATGAGCAGCCAGGAAAGAAGTGTGGTTTCCTGTGCCTGTAGCTCATGGAGGGGAGTGAGAAGGCGTGTGCTGCCCAAACCCATCGACCTCTAACCTCTCTGGACCCCTAACCCCAATCCTGTCCTGGTGCTCTCAACAGTTATATTCCTCCTTCATCAGTCCTACAATCAAGAAGTGCTGTTCTCTCCTTTTACAGTTTTCTCTTCTTCCTCTGGTTTGGTTTCTTCAGTGTGTCTTCAATTTGTGTATCTGGTTGTGTGTCATTCAACTTTTCTTTTCCTTGGTTCTAAAATCAGATTTTGGTAGTTTTCCCCCGATGTGGTGATTCCCCAGCGGAGATCTCATCTGTAGAGCTCCTGAGACGTGGAGCGGAGAGAGGAAGAGGCTGTCTGTCTGTCTCTTCAGGTGTGGAAAGTAGAAAACAGCACGTTCTTTTGAGACTAGGATGTCGGTTTTTGGTTAAATGGATGAAGTAATCCACCGCAGGAACACAAGACTTGTTGAAGAGTGACGAGGGACGGACTGGCTGAACTGGTGGAATCTGGATCAGCATCTTATTTAAACGCTGAAAACTCCCCTGGAATGAAGAGCAGAGAGAGAAGATCAGGTTGGAAGAGAGGAGAGAGAGACAGCAGTACAGCGTGGAAGAGAGAGAGAGAGAGAGACAGCAGTACAGCGTGGAAGAGAGAGACAGCAGTACAGCGTGGAAGAGAGAGAGGAGAGAGACAGCAGTACAGCGTGGAAGAGGGAGAGGAGAGAGACAGCAGTACAGCGTGGAAGAGAGACAGCAGTACAGCGTGGAAGAGGGAGAGGAGAGAGACAGCAGTACAGCGTGGAAGAGAGAGAGAGAGCAGTACAGCGTGGAAGAGAGACAGCAGTACAGCGTGGAAGAGAGAGAGAGAGAGACAGCAGTACAGCATGGAAGAGAGAGAGATGAGAGAGACAGCAGTACAGCGTGGAAGAGAGAGGAGAGACAGCAGTACAGCATGGAAGAGAGAGACAGCAGTACAGCGTGGAAGAGAGAGAGGAGAGAGACAGCAGTACAGCGTGGAAGAGAGAGAGGAGAGAGACAGCAGTACAGCGTGGAAGAGAGAGAGAGAGGAGAGAGACAGCAGTACAGCGTGGAAGAGAGAGAGAGACAGCAGTACAGCGTGGAAGAGAGAGACAGCAGTACAGCGTGGAAGAGAGAGAGAGAGACAGCAGTACAGCGTGGAAGAGAGAGACAGCAGTACAGCGTGGAAGAGAGAGAGAGAGAGACAGCAGTACAGCGTGGAAGAGAGACAGCAGTACAGCGTGGAAGAGGAGAGGAGAGAGACAGCAGTACAGCGTGGAAGAGAGAGAGATAGGAGAGAGACAGCAGTACAGCGTGGAAGAGAGAGGAGAGACAGCAGTACAGCGTGGAAGAGAGAGAGAGGGAGAGAGACAGCAGTACAGCGTGGAAGAGAGAGGAGAGAGACAGCAGTACAGCGTGGAAGAGAGAGAGGAGAGAGACAGCAGTACAGCGTGGAAGAGAGAGAGAGAGAGAGACAGCAGTACAGCGTGGAAGAGAGAGGAGAGGAGAGACAGCAGTACAGTGTGGAGAGAGAGAGGAGAGAAGACAGTACAGCGTGGAAGAGAGAGAGAGGAGAGAGACAGCAGTACAGTGTGGAAGAGAGAGACAGCAGTACAGCGTGGAAGAGAGAGGAGAGAGACAGCAGTACAGCGTGGAAGAGAGAGAGAGGAGAGAGACAGCAGTACAGCGTGGAAGAGAGAGAGGAGAGAGACAGCAGTACAGCGTGGAAGAGAGAGAGGAGAAAGACAGCAGTACAGCGTGGAAGAGAGAGAGAGGAGAGAGAGACAGCAGTACAGCGTGGAAGAGAGAGAGGAGAGAGACAGCAGTAGAGCATGGAAGAGAGAGAGGAGAGAGACAGCAGTACAGCGTGGAAGAGAGAGAGAGAGAGAGACAGCAGTACAGTGTGGAAGAGAGAGAGAGGAGAGACAGCAGTACAGTGTGGAAGAGAGAGAGAGAGAAGGCAGTACAGCGTGGAAGAGAGAGAGAGGAGAGACAGCAGTACAGCGTGGAAGAGAGAGAGAGGAGAGAGGCAGTACAGCGTGGAAGAGAGAGAGGAGAGAGAGACAGCAGTACAGTGTGGAAGAGAGAGACAGCAGTACAGCTTGGAAGAGAGACAGCAGTACAGCGTAGAAGAGAGAGAGGAGAGACAGCAGTACAGCGTGGAAGAGAGAGAGAGAGAGAGACAGCAGTACAGCGTGGAAGAGAGAGAGAGGAGAGAGACAGCAGTACAGCGTGGAAGAGAGAGAGGAGAGAGACAGCAGTACAGCGTGGAAGAGGGGGAGAGGAGAGAGACAGCAGTACAGCGTGGAAGAGAGAGAGAGAGGAGAGAGACAGCAGTACAGCGTGGAAGAGAGAGAGAGGGAGAGAGACAGCAGTACAGCGTGGAAGAGAGAGAGGAGAGAGACAGCAGTACAGCGTGGAAGAGAGAGAGAGAGAGACAGCAGTACAGCGTGGAAGAGAGAGAGGAGAGAGACAGCAGTACAGCGTGGAAGAGAGAGGGAGAGAGAGCAGTACAGCGTGGAAGAGAGAGAGGAGAGAGACAGCAGTACAGCGTGGAAGAGAGAGAGAGAAAGACAGCAGTACAGCGTGGAAGAGGGAGAGGAGAGAGACAGCAGTACAGCGTGGAAGAGAGAGAGGAGAGACAGCAGTACAGCGTGGAAGAGAGACAGCAGTACAGCGTGGAAGAGAGAGAGAGAGAGAGACAGCAGTACAGCGTGGAAGAGAGAGAGAGGAGAGACAGCAGTACAGCGTGGAAGAGAGAGGAGAGAGACAGCAGTACAGCGTGGAAGAGAGAGAGAGGAGAGAGACAGCAGTACAGCGTGGAAGAGAGAGAGGAGAGAGACAGCAGTACAGCGTGGAAGAGAGAGAGGAGAGAGACAGCAGTACAGCGTGGAAGAGAGAGGAGAGAGACAGCAGTACAGCGTGGAAGAGAGAGAGAGACAGCAGTACAGCGTGGAAGAGAGAGACAGCAGTACAGCGTGGAAGAGAGAGAGGAGAGAGACAGCAGTACAGCGTGGAAGAGAGAGACAGCAGTACAGCGTGGAAGAGAGAGAGGAGAGAGAGACAGCAGTACAGCGTGGAAGAGAGACAGCAGTACAGCGTGGAATAGGAGAGGAGAGAGACAGCAGTACAGCGTGGAAGAGAGAGAGATAGGAGAGAGACAGCAGTACAGCGTGGAAGAGAGAGAGAGAGAGACAGCAGTACAGCGTGGAAGAGAGAGAGAGAGGAGAGAGACAGCAGTACAGCGTGGAAGAGAGAGGAGAGAGACAGCAGTACAGCGTGGAAGAGAGAGAGGAGAGAGACAGCAGTACAGCGTGGAAGAGAGAGAGGAGAGAGACAGCAGTACAGCGTGGAAGAGAGAGAGAGAGAGAGACAGCAGTACAGTGTGGAAGAGAGAGAGAAGAGAGAAGACAGTACAGCGTGGAAGAGAGAGAGAGAGAGAGACAGCAGTACAGTGTGGAAGAGAGAGACAGCAGTACAGCGTGGAAGAGAGAGGAGAGAGACAGCAGTACAGCGTGGAAGAGAGAGAGAGAGAGAGACAGCAGTACAGCGTGGAAGAGAGAGGAGAGAGACAGCAGTACAGCGTGGAAGAGAGAGAGGGAGAAAGACAGCAGTACAGCGTGGAAGAGAGAGAGAGGAGAGAGAGACAGCAGTACAGCGTGGAAGAGAGAGAGGAGAGAGACAGCAGTAGAGCATGGAAGAGAGAGAGAGAGAGAGACAGCAGTACAGCATGGAAGAGAGAGAGGAGAGAGACAGCAGTACAGTGTGGAAGAGAGAGAGAGAGAGAGGCAGTACAGCGTGGAAGAGAGAGAGAGGAGAGACAGCAGTACAGCGTGGAAGAGAGAGAGAGGAGAGAGAAGGCAGTACAGCGTGGAAGAGAGAGAGAGAGAGAGACAGCAGTACAGTGTGGAAGAGAGAGACAGCAGTACAGCTTGGAAGAGAGACAGCAGTACAGCGTAGAAGAGAGAGAGGAGAGACAGCAGTACAGCGTGGAAGAGAGAGAGAGGAGGAGAGACAGCAGTACAGCGTGGAAGAGAGAGAGAGGAGAGAGACAGCAGTACAGCGTGGAAGAGAGAGAGAGGAGAGAGACAGCAGTACAGCGTGGAAGAGGGAGAGGAGAGAGACAGCAGTACAGCGTGGAAGAGAGAGAGAGAGAGAGACAGCAGTACAGCGTGGAAGAGAGAGAGAGGAGAGAGACAGCAGTACAGCGTGGAAGAGAGAGAGGAGAGAGACAGCAGTACAGCGTGGAAGAGAGAGAGGAAGACAGCAGTACAGCGTGGAAGAGAGAGAGAGAGAGAGACAGCAGTACAGCGTGGAAGAGAGAGAGAGAGAGCAGTACAGCGTGGAAGAGAGAGAGGAGAGAGACAGCAGTACAGCGTGGAAGAGAGAGAGAGAAAGACAGCAGTACAGCGTGGAAGAGGGAGAGAGAGAGACAGCAGTACAGCGTGGAAGAGAGAGAGGAGAGACAGCAGTACAGCGTGGAAGAGAGAGACAGCAGTACAGCGTGGAAGAGAGAGGGAGAGAGACAGCAGTACAGCGTGGAAGAGAGAGAGGGAGAGAGACAGCAGTACAGCGTGGAAGAGAGAGGAGAGAGACAGCAGTACAGCGTGGAAGAGAGAGAGAGGAGAGAGACAGCAGTACAGCGTGGAAGAGAGAGAGAGAGGAGAGAGACAGCAGTACAGCGTGGAAGAGAGAGAGGAGAGAGACAGCAGTACAGCGTGGAAGAGAGAGAGGAGAGAGACAGCAGTACAGCGTGGAAGAGAGAGAGGAGAGAGACAGCAGTACAGTGTGGAAGAGAGAGGAGAGAGACAGCAGTACAGTGTGAAAGAGAGAGAGAGAAACAGCAGTACAGCATGGAAGAGAGAGAGGAGAGAGACAGCAGTACAGCGTGGAAGAGAGAGAGAGAGAGACAGCAGTACAGCGTGGAAGAGAGAGAGGAGAGAGACAGCAGTACAGTGTGGAAGAGAGGAGAGAGACAGCAGTACAGTGTGAGAGAGAGAGAGAGAGAAACAGCAGTACAGCATGGAAGAGAGAGAGGAGAGACAGCAGTACAGCGTGGAAGAGAGAGACAGCAGTACAGCGTGGAAGAGAGAGAGGAGAGAGACAGCAGTACAGCGTGGAAGAGAGAGAGGAGAGAGACAGCAGTACAGCGTGGAAGAGAGAGAGAGAGAGAGAGCAGTACAGCGTGGAAGAGAGAGAGAGGAGAGAGACAGCAGTACAGCGGAAGAGAGAGAGGAGAGGAGAGAGACAGCAGTACAGCGTGGAAGAGAAAGAGGAGAGAGACAGCAGTACAGCGTGGAAGAGAGAGAGGAGAGAGACAGCAGTACAACGTGGAAGAGAGAGAGAGAGAGACAGCAGTACAGCGTGGAAGAGAGAGAGAGGAGAGAGACAGCAGTACAGCGTGGAAGAGAGAGAGAGAGGGAGAGACAGCAGTACAGCATGGAAGAGAGAGAGGAGAGGAGAGAGACAGCAGTACAGCGTGGAAGAGAAAGAGGAGAGAGACAGCAGTACAGCGTGGAAGAGAGAGAGAGGAGAGAGACAGCAGTACAACGTGGAAGAGAGAGAGGAAGAGACAGCAGTACAGTGTGGAAGAGAGAGAGAGGAGAGAGACAGCAGTTCTGTTCTGATGTGCTAAATGAGTCTTATTGTGTCTATGTTACAATCCTATCTATTATTGCAACAGGCTAAATCATTGATCACAGAATGGTTACGTGAGCACATTTAAAAATGGCAGCAACACTCTCTGTACATGGAGAAACTACAGGACCCCCAGCGCGTGTGTGGCCCCTCACCGTATCCCCCCTGTATCGGGGTTTTGGGGGAGGAGCAGGCGTACAGGCTGAAGTCCTCCGTCTGGAACCCGGCTCGGTTCAGTGAGGGTTCCGACGCGGAGCGGTGGATCTTGGGTAAAGAACGCGCCAGCAGCTCAATGGACGCCAGGATCTGACGGAGGAGGTCAGAGGTTAAAATAAAAATCACCACTCACAACATCAAAAGAAAACACAGGAGGTTAATAGGTCATCCCTAGCCAATCACCTATCTCGAATCACTCGTCTCAAATAGGAACAAAGCTGACAGCCAAGTCAGAGAATCTTAGATTGAGGCTGTCAGCAGATCCTCAGCTGGGCTTTCCAGCAGCTTTTAAAAACACAGTGAGACGTTAGTGTGAATGTATTTCTAGTACTCGGAGGCCACCTGGTGGTGGAAATAACACATTCTCCTTCATACATACAAGTTAAACAACTCCAAGGAGGGCTGGCTCGGTCCCCACACTGGTTACCAGCCTTAACCTCATAAGCAGGAAGAGGTTTCTGGTGAGGTGAATATCTTGGTGGGGTGGATAGTCTTGGTGGGGTGGATAGTCTTTGTGGGGTGGATAGTCTTGGTGGGGTGAATATCTTGGTGGGGTGGATAGTCTTGGTCATTTTAAAACATTCAGCTCAACCCCTGGCATGTACAGTGAAGTGTTCTCCATCGTTACCTGGAGGAATAGGGGTCCCGTCTCCATAGTTACCCGAGGGAATAGGGGTCCCGTCTCCATAGTTACCCGAGGGAATAGGGGTCCCGTTTCCATAGTCACCGGAGGGAATAGGGGTCCCGTCTCCATAATCACCAGAGGGAATAGGGGTCCCGTCTCCATAGTTACCTGAGGGAATAGGGTCCCGTCTCCAGTTACCTGAGGAATAGGGGTCCCGTCTCATAGTTACCTGAGGGAATAGGGGTCCGGGCCCCATAGTTACCTGAGGGAATAGGGGTCCCGTCCGTCCATACCTGAGGGAATAGGGGTCCCGTTCCATAGTTACCTGAGGGAATAGGGGTCCCGTCCTTCATCGTTACCTGAGGGAATAGGGGTCCCGTCCTCCATCGTTACCTGAGGGAATAGGGGTCCCGTCTCCATCGTTACCTGGAGGCACAGGGGTCCCGTCCTCCATCGTTACATGAGGGAATAGGGGTCCCGTTCGTCATTACCTGAGGGAATAGGGGTCCCGTCTCCGTCGTTACCTGAGGGAATAGGGGTCCCGTGGTTACCTGAGGGAATAGGGGTCCCGTCGTTACCTGAGGGAATAGGGGTCCCGTCCTCCATAGTTACCTGAGGGAATAGGGGTCCCGTCCTCATCGTTACCTGAGGGAATAGGGGTCCCATCTCCATAGTTACCTGAGGGAATAGGGGTCCCCGTCCTCCATCGTTACCTGGAGGGAATAGGGGTCCTGTCCTCCGTCGTTACCTGAGGGAATAGGGGTCCCGTCATCGTCGTTACCTGAGGGAATAGGGGTCCCGTCCTCCATCATTACCTGAGGAATAGGGGTCCCGTCTCCATAGTTACCGGAGGGAATAGGGGTCCCGTCCTCCATCGTTACCTGAGGGAATAGGGGTCCCGTCCTCCATCAATACCTGAGGGAATAGGGGTCCCGTCTCCATAGTTACCTGAGGGAATAGGGGGTCCCGCTCTCCATAGTTACCTGAGGGAATAGGGGTCCCGTCCCTCCATCGTTACCTGAGGGAATAGGGGTCCCGTTTCCATCGTTACCTGAGGGAATAGGGGTCCCGTCCTCCATAGTTACCTGAGGGAATAGGGGTCCTGCCTCCATCGTTACCTGAGGGAATAGGGGTCCAGTCTCCATAGTTACCTGAGGAATAGGGGTCCAGTCTCCATAGTTACCTGAGGGAATAGGGGTCCTGAGGGAACCCGTCTCCATAGTTACCTGAGGGAATAGGGGTCCCGTCCTCCATCGTTACCTGAGGGAATAGGGGTCCCGTCTCCATCGTTACCTGAGGGAATAGGGTCCCGTCCTCCATAGTTAACTGAGGGAATAGGGGTCCCGTCTCCATCGTTACCTGAGGGAATAGGGGTCCAGTCTCCATAGTTACCTGAGGGAATAGGGGTCCCGTCCTCCATAGTTACCTGAGGGAATAGGGGTCCCGCCCTCCATCGTTACCTGAGGGAATAAGGGTCCCGTCCTCCATAGTTACCTGAGGGAATAGGGGTCACGTCCTCCATCGTTACCTGAGGGAATATGGGTCCGTCTCCATAGTTACCTGAGGGAATAGGGGTCCCGTCCTCCATAGTTACCTGAGGAATAGGGGTCCCGCCCTCCATCGTTACCTGAGGGAATAGGGGTCCCGCCCTCCACGTACCTGAGGGAATAAGGGTCACGTCCTCCATAGTTAACTGAGGGAATAGGGGTCCCGTCTCCATCGTTACCTGAGGGAATAGGGGTCCCGTCCTCCATCATTACCTGAGGGAATAGGGGGTCCCGTCCTCCATCGTTACCTGAGGGAATAGGGGTCCCGTCTCCATAGTTACCTGAGGGAATAGGAGTCCCGTCCTCCATAGTTACCTGAGGGAATAGGGGTCCCGTCTCCATAGTTACCTGAGGGAATAGGGTCCCGTCTCCATAGTTACCTGAGGGAATAGGGGTCCCGTCCTCCATAGTTACCTGAGGGAATAGGGGTCCCATCTCCATCGTTACCTGAGGGAATAGTTCCGTCTCCATCGCTACCTGAGGGAATAGGGGTCCTGTCTCCATAGTTACCTGAGGGAATAGGGGGTCCCGGCCCTCCATAGTTACCTGAGGGAATAGGGGTCCCCGTCTCCATCGTTACCTGAGGGAATAGGGGTCCAGTCTCCATAGTTACCTGGGGAATAGGGGTCCCGTCTCCAGTTACCTGAGGGAATAGGGGTCCCGTCCTCCATGTCGTTACCTGAGGGAATAGGGGTCCCCGTCCTCCATCATTACCTGAGGGAATAGGGTCCCGCCCCTCCATAGTTACCTGAGGGAATAGGGGTCCCGCCTCCATAGTTACCTGAGGGAATAGGGTCCCCGTCCTCCATAGTTACCTGAGGGAATAGGGGTCCCGTCCTCCATAGTTACCTGAGGGAATAGGGGTCCCATCTCCATCGTTACCTGAGGGAATAGGGTTCCGTCTCATCGTTACCTGAGGGAATAGGGGTCCCGTCTCCATAGTTACCTGAGGGAATAGGGGTCCTGCCCTCCCATCGTTACCTGAGGGAATAGGGGTCCCGTCCTCCATCATTACCTGAGGGAATAGGGGTCCTGCGTCCATAGTTACCTGAGGGAATAGGGTCACGTACTCCATACGTTACCTGAGGGAATAGGGTCACGTCCTCCATCGTTACCTGAGGAATAGGGTCACGCCCTCCATCGTTACCTGAGGGAATAGGGGTCCCGTCCTCCATCGTTACCTGAGGGAATAGGGGTCCCTGTCATCGTCGTTACCTGAGGGAATAGGGTCCCGTCTCCATAGTTACCTGAGGGAATAGGGGTCCCGTCCTCCATCGTTACCTGAGGGAATAGGGGTCCCGTCCCATCCCTGAGGGAATAGTCCCGTCTACATCGTTACCTGAGGGAATAGGGGTCCCATCTCCATCGTTACCTGAGGGAATAGGGGTCCCGTCCTCCATCATTACCTGAGGGAATAGGGGTCCCGTCTCCATCGTTACCTGAAGGAATAGGGGTCCCGTCCTCCATAGTTACCTGAGGGAATAGGGGTTCCGTCCTCCATCGTTACCTGAGGGAATAGGGGTCCCGTCCTCCATCATTACCTGAGGGAATAGGGTCCCGTCTCCATCGTTACCTGAAGGAATAGGGGTCCCGTCCTCCATAGTTACCTGAGGGAATAGGGGTTCCATCTCCATAGTTACCTGAGGGAATAGGGGCCGTTCCTCTCTTCTTCTTCATACAGTCAGCCATCAGCCTCCTCATGGCTTTAGGACAGTTGAGCGCACCTTACTGAGGTCAGAGACAGGTATCCCCGACCCACCATGAAGATTATCTAGAGGGGAGAGGTAGAGGTCAGAGGTCAGGAGACAGGTATCCCCGACCCACCATGAAGATTATCTAGAGACAGTGTTCCACTGGATGTCAGAAGGTGAATTCCACATGTGTCAATTTGTAAGTCGCTCTGGATAAGAGCGTCTGCTAAATGACTTAAATGTAAATGTAAATGTAGAGGGGAGAGGTGGAGGGTTAGAGGTCAGAGGTCAGGAGACAGGTATCCCCGACCCACCATGAAGATTATCTAGAGGGGAGAGGTGGAGGGTTAGAGGTCAGGAGACAGATGGCCCCGACCCACCATGAAGATTATCTAGAGGAGAGAGGTGGAGGGTTAGAGGTCAGAGGTCAGGAGACAGGTATCCCCGACCCACCATGAAGATTATCTAGAGGAGAGAGGTGGAGGGTTAGAGGTCAGAGGTCAGGAGACAGGTATCCCCGACCCACCATGAAGATTATCTAGGAGGGGAGAGGATGGAGGGTTAGAGGTCAAGGAGACAGATGGCCCCTACCCACCATGAAGATTATCTAGAGGAGAGAGGTAGAGGGTTAGAGGTCAGAGGTCAGGAGACAAGTATCCCCGACCCACCATGAAGACTATCTAGAGGAGAGTGGTGGAGGTTTAGAGGTCAGAGGTCAGGAGACAGGTATCCCCGACCCACCATGCAGATTATCTAGAGGAGAGAGGTAGAGGGTTAGAGGTCAGAGGTCAGGAGACAGGTATCCCCGACCCACCATGAAGATTATCTAGAGGAGAGAGGTAGAGGGTTAGAGGTCAGAGGTCAGGAGACAGAGTAGGCCCGACCCACCATGCAGATTATCTAGAGGGAGAGAGTGGGGGTCAGAGGTCAGGAGACAGGTAGGCCCGACCCACCATGCAGATTATCTAGAGGAGAGAGGTGGAGGGTTAGAGGTCAGAGGTCAGGAGACAGGTATCCCCGACCCACCATGAAGATTATCTAGAGGAGAGAGGTGGAGGGTTAGAGGTCAGAGGTCAGGAGACAGGTATCCCTACCCACCATGAAGATTATCTAGAGGAGAGAGGTGGAGGGTTAGAGGTCAGAGGTCAGGAGACAGGTATCCCCGACCCACCATGAAGATTATCTAGAGGAGAGAGGTAGAGGGTTAGAGGTCAGAGGTCAGGAGACAGGCATACCCGACCCACCATGAAGATTATCTAGAGGAGAGAGGTAGAGGGTTAGGAGGTCAGAGGTCAGGAGACAGGTATCCCGACCCACCATGAAGATTATCTAGAGGGGAGAGGTACAGGGTCAGAGGTCAGGGTAGGAGACCTTGCTCAGGTAGGACAGGACCCCAGACATCAACTCCTAGAGAACATTATAAATGTATATTAAACAGGAGAGATATCTACCTGGTCTCTGTTATTGATGTTGGAGTAGGGCAAGGCCCCAGACATCAACTCATAGAGAACTATCCCGAAGGCGTAGACGTCAGACTGGAAGCTGTAAGGGTTCTTATCCTGCAGACGGATGACCTCTGGGGCCTACAGGCAGACGGGGACAGCAGAGTCACACGGTTTTTACCAAGATATACAGCCTTCATTGGGCAGGGTCGGGATCAATTACAGTCAAGTGAAGAAGTACACTGACAATTTGTAAAAAAAATTGTACCTTTATTTAACCAGGCAAGTCAGTTAAGAACAAATTCTTATTTTCAATGACGGCCTAAGAACAGTGGGTTAACTGCCTTGTTCAGGGGCAGAACGACAGATTTGTACCTTGTCAGCTCAGGGGTTTGAACTTGCAACCTCCGGTTACTAGTCCATCGCTAGTAGTCCATTGCTCTAACCACTAGGCTACCCTGCCCCAGTAGATTACACATTCTAATAACGTAGATTACACATTCTGAAAACGTAGATTACATTCTGATAACGTAGATTACATTCTAATAACGTAGATTACACATTCTAATAACGAGATTACACATTCTGATAACGTAGATTACACATTCTGACAACGTAGATTACATTCTGATAACGTAGATTACATTCTGACAACGTAGATTACATTCTGATAACGTAGATTACACATTCTGATAACGTAGATTACACATTCTGATAACGTAGATTACATTCTGACAACGTAGATTACACATTCTGATAACGTAGATTACACATTCTGATAACGTAGATTACACATTCTGATAACGTAGATTACATTCTAATAATGTTGAATAATGTCGATTGAATTCTAACGTAGATTACATATTCTGATAACGTAGATTACACATTCTAATAACGTAGATTATACATTCTAATAACGTAGATTATACATTCTAATAACGTAGATTATACATTCTGATAACGTAGATTACACATTCTA
Source organism: Oncorhynchus masou masou (assembly GCF_036934945.1). NCBI lineage: Eukaryota > Metazoa > Chordata > Actinopteri > Salmoniformes > Salmonidae > Oncorhynchus > Oncorhynchus masou. Next base: position 341,815 of record NC_088238.1, on the reverse strand, counting down.
ATAACGTAGATTATACATTCTAATAACGTAGATTACACATTCTGATAACGAGATTACACATTCTAATAACGAGATTATACATTCTAATAACGTAGATTACACATTCTGATAACGTAGATTACACATTCTAATAACGTATTATACATTCTAATAACGTAGATTACATATTCTGATAACGTAGATTACACATTCTGATAACGTAGATTACACATTCTGATAACGAACATTATACATTCTGATAACGTAGATTACACATTCTGATAACGTAGATTACACATTCTGATAACGTAGATTACACATTCTGATAACGTAGATTACATTCCAATAATGTTGAATAATGTCGATTGAATTCTAACGTAGATTACACATTCTGATAACGTAGATTACACATTCTAATAACGTAGATTACACATTCTAATAACGTAGATTACACATTCTGATAACGTAGATTACACATTCTGATAACGTAGATTACACATTCTGATAACGTAGATTACACATTCTGATAACGTAGATTACACATTCTGATAACGTAGATTACATTCTGATAACATAGATTAATGTGGTTAGAGCGTTGGGTCAGTTACCAGCAGGTAGTAATAACGTAGATTAATTTGGTTAGAGTGTTGGGCCAGTAACCGTAAGGAATCCCGAGCTGGTAAAGAAATCTGGTAAAGAAATCTGTTTTTCTGCCCCTGAGCAAGGCAGTTAACCCACTGTTCCCTGGCACTGAGCAAGGCAGTTTACCTTGCTCAGGGCCCGGGAACAGTGGGTTAACTGCCTTGCTCAGGGCCTGGGGAACAGTGGGTTAACTACCTTGTTCAGGGCCTGGGAACAGTGGGGTTAGCTACCTTGCTCAGGGCCCGGGAACAGTGGGTTGTTAACCTGGGTTGTTAACCCACTGTTCCCCGGGCCCTGAGCAAGGCAGTTAACCCACTGTTCCCCAGGCGCCGAAGACGTGGATGTTGACTAAGGCAGCCCCGCCCCCACCTCTGATTCTGAGGGTTAAATGAACAGGGTGGGGGTGGGGTATGAACAGGATGTTGACTAAGGCAGCCCCCCCCACCTCTCTGATTCAGAGGGTTAAATGAGGAAGACACACTTCAGTTGGACAACTGACTAGGTATCCCCCTTTCCCTAGATTGAATTCTAATAATGTAGATTGAATTCCAATTATGTAGATTGAATTCTAGTAATGTAGATTGAATTCTAGTAATGTAGATTGAATTCTAGTAATGTAGAATAATGTAGATTGAATTTCTCTTGCAGGTTGTTTAGTCTATCTATTGTTTAGTCCAATTTGTAAGTCGCTCTGGATAAGAGCGTCTGCTAAATGACTTAAATGTAAATGTATTCAGGTTCTCCTCTTAATCCCTGCAGTATCACTCACCATCCACAGGATGGAGCCAGAGAGCTGTTCAAACTGGTGGGAGCCGCTCCAGCGTGACTTCACTGTGGCCAGGCCGAAGTCTCCTATCTTCACGGTGAGGTCCTCGTGTAGGAAGATGTCTGGGAGGAGAGGGTTAAGGAACAGAAAGCTAGGGGAGCTCAGTTTGGGGAGGAGAAGGAGAGCTCAGTACGGGGAGGAGAAGGAGAGCTCAGTACGGGAGGAGAAGGAGAGCTCAGTACGGGGAGGAGAAGGAGAGCTCAGTACAGGGAGGAGAAGGAGAGCTCAGTCTGGGGAGGAGAAGGAGAGCTCAGTATGGGGGACAGGGGGGAGGAACTCAGTACGGGGAGAGTGGGGGGACTCAGTACGGGAGGAGAAGGAGAGCTCAGTACGGGGAGGAGAAGGAGAGCTCAGTACGGGGAGGAGAAGGAGAGCTCAGTACGGGGAGGAGAAGGAGATCTCAGTCTGGGGAGGGAGAAGGAGAGCTCAGTACGGGAGGAGAAGGAGAGCTCAGTACGGGGAGGAGAAGGAGAGCTCAGTACGGGGAGGAGAAGGAGAGCTCAGTACGGGGAGGAGAAGGAGAGCTCAGTACGGGGAGGAGAAGGAGAGCTCAGTATGGGGAGGAGAAGGAGAGCTCAGTACGGGGAGGAGAAGGAGAGCTCAGTACGGGGAGGAGAAGGAGAGCTCAGTACGGGGGAGGGGGGGAACTCAGTACGGGGGAGAGGGGGGGGGAACTCAGTACGGGGGGTACTCAGTACGGGGGAGGGGGGAGAGGAACTCAGTCTGGGGAGAGGGGGGAACTCAGTACGGGGAGAGGGAGAGGAACTCAGTATGGGGGAGAGGGGGAGGAACTCAGTACGGGGGAGAGGGAGAGGAACTCAGTATGGGGGAGAGGGGGGAGGAACTCAGCACGGGGGAGAGGGGGGAACTCAGTATGGGGGAGAGGGGGGGAGGAACTCAGTACGGGGGAGAGGGAGAGGAACTCAGTATGGGGGGAGAGGGGGAGGAACTCAGTACGGGGGAGAGGGGGGGAACTCAGTATGGGGGGAGAGGGGGGAGGAACTCAGTACGGGGGAGAGGGAGAGGAACTCAGTATGGGGGAGAGGGGGGAGGAACTCAGTATGGGGGGGAGAGGGGGGAGGAACTCAGTACGGGGGAGAGGGGGGGAACTCAGTACGGGGAGAGGGAGAGGAACTCAGTATGGGGGAGAGGGGGGAGGAACTCAGTACGGGGAGAGGGAGAGGAACTCAGTATGGGGGAGAGGGGGAGGAACTCAGGCACGGGGGGAGAGGGGGGAACTCAGTGGGGGGTACTCAGTACGGGGAGAGTGGGGGGACTCAGTCTGGGGAGAGGGGGAGGAACTCAGTACGGGGGGGTACTCAGTACGGGGAGGGGAGAACTCAGTACGGGGGGAGGAGGGGGACCTCAGTCTGGGGAGAGGGGGAGGAACTCAGTACGGGGAGAGGGGGAGGAACTCAGTACGGGGGAGAGGGGGAGGAACTCAGTACGGGGGGGTACTCAGCACGGGGAGAGGGGGACTCAGTCCGGGGGAGAGGGGGGACTCAGTCCGGGGGAGAGGGGGACTCAGTCCGGGGGAGAGGGGGACTCAGTCCGGGGAGAGTGGGGGACTCAGTCCGGGGAGAGGGGGACTCAGTCCGGGGGAGAGGGGGACTCAGTCCGGGGGAGAGGGGGACTCAGTCCGGGGGAGAGGGGGACTCAGTCCCGGGGAGAGGGGGACTCAGTCTGGGGGAGAGGGGGGACTCAGTCCGGGGGAGAGGGGGACTCAGTCTGGGGGAGAGGGGGACTCAGTCTGGGGGAGAGGGGGACTCAGTCTGGGGAGAGGGGGACCCAGTCCGGGAGGAGAGGGGGACTCAGTCCGGGGGAGAGGGGGACTCAGTCTGGGGAGAGGGGGACTCAGTCCGGGGGAGAGGGGGACTCAGTCCGGGGGAGAGGGGGACTCAGTCCGGGGGAGAGGGGGACTCAGTCCGGGGGAGAGGGGGACTCAGTCTGGGGGAGAGGGGGACTCAGTCCGGGGGAGAGGGGGACTCAGTCTGGGGGAGAGGGGGACTCAGTCTGGGGGAGAGGGGGACTCAGTCTGGGGAGAGGGGGACTCAGTCCGGGGGAGAGGGGGACTCAGTCCGGGGGAGAGGGGGACTCAGTCCGGGGGAGAGGGGGGACCAGTCCCGGGGAGAGGGGGACTCAGTCCGGGGGAGAGGGGGACTCAATCCGGGGAGAGGGGGAACTCAGTCCGGGGGAGAGGGGGACTCAGTCCGGGAGATTCCTGTAGGACCAAACAGCTTTAAAAACAGAGAACAATGGATGTATCTGCTGGTAGCTGTCCATGCCAATTCATCAACTAACACCCTTGCCTTTCTTGCACCGACACTGGTCTTGGTCTCACCTCGTTCACCTGAAGATGGAGGCACTAACTGTAGGTCCCTCTGAATAACAGCCCCTGCTAAATGACTACCATGTAAAAACAGATCTGAACACAAAGACTATGTCCTATCGATGACATGTTGATGAGGTGACACAACGGAGAGAAGGTGATTATGACTGCCTTCCTTATAGAATGGGTCAAAGGTCAGACAGACTGTGAAAGTTGCTTCTTGGGGAAAAGGTGAAAGGTCAGGGGTCAGGAGAGGATACTGTTGCTCTTCAGGTCTCTGTGGATGATGGATTTGGCGTGCAGGTAACTAGGGAGGAAAACCACAACAATCCCAGGTTAGTTAGTATCAATAAACACTGGTACACTAGACATATTTAGAGTCCCAGGTTAGTTAGTAATCAATGAACACTGGTACACTAGACATATTTACAGTCCCAGGTTAGTTAGTAATCAATAAACACTGGTACACTAGACATATTTACAGTCCCAGGTTAGTTAGTAATCAATGAACACTGGTACACTAGACATATTTACAGTCCCAGGTTAGTTAGTATCAATAAACACTGGTACACTAGACATATTTACAGTCCCAGGTTAGTTAGTAATCAATGAACACTGGTACACTAGACATATTTAGAGTCCCAGGTTAGTTAGTAATCAATGAACACTGGTACACTAGACATATTTACAGTCCCAGTGTTAAGACTCTCCTAACATCCACTGTACCAGTCTGTCTGTGTTAAGCCTCTCCTAACCTCCACTGTACCAGTCTGTCTGTGTTAAGCCTCTCCTAACCTCCACTGTACCAGTCTGCCAGTGTTAAGCCTCTCCTAACCTCCACTGTACCAGTCTGTCTGTGTTAAGCCTCTCCTAACCTCCACTGTACCAGTCTGTCCACATTAAGCCTCTCCTAACCTCCACTGTACCAGTCTGTCCACGTTAAGCCTCTCCTAACCTCCACTGTACCAGTCTGTCTGTGTTAAGCCTCTCCTAACTCCACTGTACCAGTCTGTCCACGTTAAGCCTCTCCTAACCTCCACTGTACCAGTCTGTCAGTGTTAAGTCTCCTAACCTCCACTGTACCAGTCTGTCT